>NC_061532.1:18402500-18410000 GCF_022379125.1 Scophthalmus maximus | reverse complement strand
TGATATTAATCGTTCTATCGAACTCTCGGCAAGAAAGAAAACCAACAAAATGGACTCATGAATCCATGAAGTACCCTAACCCTGTATATATAAATGATAAGATGTATCCGTATAATAATACTCTTTATGATATTGTAAAGTTTTACTCGAGTCAATGGCGTGTTTGACCTCGCCGACTCGGCTTCGGGCGGTCGGGGTTTTGTTTGGAGAGAGATGTGGAGGCTGCCAAGCAAATTAACCCCCCCCCCCCCCCCCCCCCCAACACAAACACTGATGAATCCACTGAAAATCTGCCAAATTGCCCCCCCCCCCCCCCCCTCCTGTGTGATATCAAACAGCTGGAATTCCTTTTCTGATTCAGCACTGAGACTCGCTGTGTCTTCACCTGTGAGCCAAGCTGATTGGATGAAGATGCAGAGACTTGGCTCGTTCACACTTTGCCGAGTACCTGAAGCACGAAGGAGCTGATGTGTGTGTGTGTGTGTGTGTGTGTGTGTGTGTGTGTGTGTGTGTGTGTGTGTGTGTGTGTGTGTGTGTGTGTGTGTGTGTGTGTGTGTGTGTGTGTGTGTGTGTGTGTGTGTGTGTGTGTGTGTGTCGGTGTGTGTGTGTCGGTGTGTGTGTGTGTGTGTGTGTCGGTGTGTCGGTGTTCAGTGAACAGAGCTACAGATCATACCCAGATGTTTGTACCGTTTTCTATTTGTACATTCTGATATTTGTGAACAAATCAAAGTTTGTAGGAATCCCCTCAGGACATCATTAGACACCAAATGTATTTTTTGCAGCAAAAAAAAATTCCCAATTAATGATAATGATAATTTTTACGAGCTGTGTCTGGTCTTCGAATTTGTAAATGTACACTAAAGGCAAAAAAGCAGACTCTTTATTAAAAAATATATATATATTCATTCCAACCTCGTCTTTTGAAAGTTATTTCATTTTTGTACCATTTATATTCATACAAGTGACCAGACCTGATCTTCCAGAGCAGCCTGGTCGCAGACACAGTGAGCGATGAACCCTGATCGTGTTCAGTTGCTCCCTAGTTGCTTCAATTCTCCATTTTCAACTTTAATTTCAACTTTGACGAAGTAAAATTGGCTCAATTTCTGCAGGACGTACTGATGAATGTCAAATTATTTATAAAAATGAAAGTCATACAAACGTCACACGAATGTACAATTTAATGAAAACGCGTCTTAGAACTTTGACCATGTTCGAAAAACAATCAAAGGTTATTTGCAGGCGGCCAATCCAAAACTTCACCAACAGCATTAATGCACAATAATGTTTTATTGATGAACCTCCTTGAAAGAACCTTTGGACACCGCCCCCCCCATGGATCCCTCTCAGGAGCCCCTGCATCTTCCTCCTGCTCCCCTGGGAGGTCGCTCCTCATCCCCAGCCCGACGGACGGATGGACGGATGGATTGATGGATGGATTGATGGATGGACGGATGGATGCACGGATGGATGGACGGATGGATGGATGGATGGACGGATGGATGCACGGATGGATTGATGGATGGATGGATGGATGGATGGATGGACGGATGGATGGATGAATGGACGGATGGATGCACGGATGGATTGATGGATGGATGGACGGATGGATGGATGGATGGATGGATGGATGGAGATAAAGCTTTATTCTCTGCTGTCCATCACAGCCTCCCCAGCGGTCCCTCGGGTGGGGTGTGTGTGTGTGTGTGTGTGTGTGTGTGTGTGTGTGTAGGGAGGGGGGGGGGGTCCTCGATACTTGTCCAGGTTCCAAACCGGTCCGTTGACGTCAGTGCTGGACGTATAAAGCCCCGCGTCCGCCTCCCGTCGCCCTCACTGGGACTTTGGAGACGAAGCGTCGCCGGTCGATCGACCACAGAGTTCGTCTGCAGAGAATCTGGAGAGAATCAAGTGAGTGGACCGGAACCTGTTTGTCACTGTTATTATCATCCTCTTGTCTTGATATTTCAATATTAAGAAGTTGTTACTTCTTGCAGGGAAGTTTCTCTGCCTGTGTGAGAACAGGAGATGGATTGTGGATTATTGAGATGGCATCATATAGTCTGAAAAATACTTTGTAAAATACCAGAAATTACTGATTGTGGTGAGAATGACACACGTTAGAAAAAGAAGTTATAACTTGTATGTTTCCTCACTGCTCCATGAGAAACGTTTCACAGACTCGCCTCAGTTCTTTAATAAAGTGCCCGGTGGTGGTGGCGGATCTTCTCCCCTGGTCGCAGGACATGAAGCCGGTCTCCCTGCTCCTGCTCCTCTCCTCGGTCCTCCTCTCGTCACACCTCCGCCCCGCCGCCGGCCGACCGCGCGCCCTGCCCGCCGGCTGGCTGGATGGCGGCGGCCGCCTCCAGACGCAGCGGCTGGACGAGGTGCTCCTCCGGGCGGCCGCCGCCGCCGCCGGCACCGGTCCCGGCACCGGCACCGGCACCGGCGCCTCCTCGGAGCCGCTGCAGGGCGACACCACCCTGAGGTTCTTCCGCAGGAGGAACCCGGAGCACCTGCGCCTGCTGCCCGCCGAGGAGGAGGAGGGCGAGGAGGAGGCGCTGCGCACGGCGGCGGAGCAGCTGCTGAAGCGCAGCGAGGAGCCGCCGCTGTCCATCGACCTGACCTTCCACCTGCTGAGGAACATGATCCACATGGCCCGCATGGAGAACCAGAGGGAGCAGGCGCAGTTCAACCGCAAGGTGCTCGACGAGGTCGGGAAGTGAGGCCCCAGCAACGCGGAGGAGCCTCGGCTGCACATCAGTGTCCGTTCCGTTTTACGCACAACGTGGTGCCAAATTACGCACCGACGAATACGCGAGAAAAAAATGTGAAAATTCTTAAATGTTACTTAAAGACTCTGTTGGAGGATGTGGGGATGGACTCCTCAGACCCCCCCTCACCCTGTGGTCACATCCACTGACCCCCCCCCCCCCCTCACACACACACACACACACACACACACTGGACATTTGGTGGACAAAAGGGAAACTGTCTGGTTTCACTGGATCTCACATGTTGTTGTGTTTGACTGTTTCTTTGTTTCTTCATCATCTGTGTGAACAACCGCGTGCAGGACAAGCTGCTGTCCAGGTTCATGTGAGTGTTTCCAGGCAGACCAGGGCTGACTGACGACGGCGGCCACCGGCAGGTTCATTTGCATAGTTGTGTTAATCACTTGGGTTAAATTAAATGTTTGACATTTGATCAAACTCCCGATGTTCCCCGAGCAGGACCTGTTCCTCTCCTCCTGCTGCTAATGAGGTCACAGGAGCAGATTTTTAATTATGATATAATGATATTTAACCTTTTTTGTGGCCTCGGCAACTAAATGATTATAACACATTATGGATCATGTAGCCACCAAATTACTTGACAGGTGTGGGGCAGAAGGATTATTACAAACAGATCCACGCGGTTTGACGTAGAATGAGCAGTTTTGTTCAGACACATTTTACTGATGTGTTAATAATTAAACTTTGACCTTTTACATTAAGGTCAGATATACTTTCCTCTCTTCATTTATCTCACGTTGGACTGATATTATATTTGAACAAATCTCACAATTCACTGCAGATTCAGACGACGACTCAATCAGACTGCTGCTTTATACTTTAGACTTATTATTGAAGTTTCTGTTGAATGTGCACCGAGCTGCAGAGAATTTCTGTTTCAGGCCTAAAATGAAGCTTCTCCAAAACCACAATTCGTCCAAGATCCAACGCCTGGAAACTTAAATATTCCAAATGCCCCCTTTTGTCTTTTGTCGGTTTTGAATCCACTTGTTCAGTCTTGTCGGTGTTGAACAGATCTGAAGAGCACTTTAGTTCACGGTCCACGTCCTCTTCGTCCTCTTCCTGTCCCGGGGTCTGAGCGGGAGCCGTCACCTGTACTGTATCGACTGTAGCATGTAGCTGACCTACGAGAAAAATCCAACAAAAAAAAAAGCTTCATTTTACCGTCAAACATTCACGTCTTCTTGTCTTTGTTTTAGCAAATGTAAAAAAAAAAAAAAAATACAACAACAACTACAGCTTTTTGCCATTTATATTTTGTAATAAAAAAGTTTGAAGTAAAAAGAAAAATCCCTCTTTATTCTCTTATGAAATACAACTTTTTCTCATCGTCCAGTGTTCTTCTATTGGTAATAAGATCTTTTCCAAAGACGACACTTTGAACACTGGAACCTGATGTCGGACGCACTTCACATTTATTGATGTTTAGTTTTCCACACGACTCGGAGCTCGGTGAGTTCATCGCAGCTTCGGAGACGTTTTTGAGGATCAGATCAGAAGTGACGGAAGTGACAGTGAAAGAGTCAAAATGGCGTCTTCGCCCTTTACTCTTCTGCGCGACTCGGACCAAACGGTGAAATCTTCTGCCTCATCGTCCCCTCGTCTCGAACGTGTGTCGCCCAACCGCCACGGGCAGCAAGACCAAAGCGGTTTACAACGAAAGTTGTAGAAGTTTTAAATCTTCTTCGCTGAATATGAATAGCGTCAATTTAGAGATTTGACATTCTCGTCGTATCATATATTTATCAAACACCTGCTACAGATATGTGTCATTCGGGTTCATGTAAAAGAAATCACACATGATGTGTTGGTGTATCTACAAGAACATTCCATCACACAATACAATCTGCATTTCACTATTTTATTGTCATCACCATGGATGTTTTTTTCAAAAGTTACATAAAACATGCATCATCCATTCACATGTAAAACCTTGTAACAGACCGGTCACAAAGACCGAAACACATCACTCCATGGAGGAATAACAAGCAAGGCGTGACTTCGTGTGGCGTGGTCTCGTTGTTGAGTTGTTTTAAAGACGGGGAAACGTTCCAACGTCCAAATGTACTTGGATTTCTTGAATCGTTTTTTCGTAAAACAGACGACGACCGGGGATTTGATCAGACGCCACTCGAACAAGAGGTAATAGTAAATCTGTTGGGGATTAATGTGCATGTGGAGTATTTACACAGAATCAGAAATAATCCACGGTGCTTCAGTCTTATTATTGCATATCGGCCGCTCGGCGTTTAATAGACGACACTTTTCCTTTTTTTTGTCACGATGAGAAAACTGCAGATCATTTCCAGCGGTGGAAATGTTCTGATGTGAGATTCCAGCCCTCCGAGAGTTCTCGTGTTGGTCTTTGTGCGACACACATCCTCCAAACTAAACAGGCAAATACGCCCATCTATCGTTTGTGTGACGAACAAATTCAACCGGTTTCATGACGCGAGCAAGAAAATACATTTTTCGGTAAATCTCTGCGAAACTACTTTGTCATTCCTCCGACGTGATGTTCTGTCGATCCGCCCCGACCTGCCTCCTACTGTACGTGGATTACCTACAGTAAATGAGATTATCTGCCCACTGTATTTTTTTTACATCCTCCGCTTCCTGTTGTCTCTTCTCCTGTTCCTCCTCCGAGCATTTGAAAGACAAAGTGTTGTGTTTGTAAAATATGAAGGACCATAAACAGTTATCAACACAGTAAGTTATCGCTCTACTGTAACTCCAGTTCTCCTAAATCTACACTTTTAACAATCTGCTTTCAAAAGAAAAAAACATGTACCGATTAATAAACTGTAATCCATTGTGTTTTTTGATATTTACATTTCTTGAAGCTGTAGATTTTACAGGAGCCTTTGTGGAGCTACTGTATATCAGGGCTCTTAATCTTCTTCACTTCTTCACAACGCAGAGTTAAATCCACTATACGTTCAGTTTCCCGTGAGCTAAACATAGGACGATATATTTGCACACAACATACACGGCTTTTCTTCTAGGTAACAAAAGACGACGATGTGGGAGGTTTCGAAACGCGGCCAAGTCCTTGTCCTCTCTGCAGCAGGAGGAAACAGGCAGAAGGTTTACGGGACAATGTCTTATTTCTGACCATCTCCAGGGGGTTTCGTTTACATGTTTCATGATTTCGTGTCTGTTCCCGTCTTGAACTATGTGGATTATGGTAAAACTTCCACGTCCTCCTGACGGCAGCAGGGACCTGGAGAGAAGAGAACACAAGACGGACAACATGAGATCAGTGTCGTCCAACGACTCGGCCTGATGTCGAGGACGAGGAGGACGAGGAGGATGAGGACGAGGAGGATGAGGACGAGGAGGATGAGGACGAGGAGGAAGAGGAGGACGAGGACGAGGAGGATGAGGAGGGTGAGGAAGAGGAGGATGAGGATGAGGAGGATGAGGACGAGGAGGATGAGGAGGAAGAGGAGGACGAGGAGGATGAGGAGGACGAGGAGGGTGAGGAAGAGGAAGAGGAGGGTGAGGATGAGGATGAGGAGGGTGAGGATGAGGACGAGGATGAGGATGAGGATGAGGACGAAGAGGATGAGGACAAGGATGAGGACGAGGAGTATGAGGATGATGAGGATGATGAGGATGATGAGGAAGAGGAGGGTGAGGATGAGGAAGAGGGGGGTGAGGATGAGGAGGATGATGATGAGGACGAGGATGTGGAGGATGAGGATGAGGACGATGAGGATGAGGATGATGAGGACGAGGAGGAAGAGGAGGACGAGGACGAGGAGGATGAGGAGGGTGAGGAAGAGGAGGATGAGGATGAGGAGGATGAGGACGAGGAGGATGAGGAGGAAGAGGAGGACGAGGAGGATGAGGAGGACGAGGAGGGTGAGGAAGAGGAAGAGGAGGGTGAGGATGAGGATGAGGAGGGTGAGGATGAGGACGAGGATGAGGATGAGGATGAGGACGAAGAGGATGAGGACAAGGATGAGGACGAGGAGTATGAGGATGATGAGGATGATGAGGATGATGAGGAAGAGGAGGGTGAGGATGAGGAAGAGGGGGGTGAGGATGAGGAGGATGATGATGAGGACGAGGATGTGGAGGATGAGGATGAGGACGATGAGGATGAGGATGATGAGGACAAGGACGAGGATGAGGATGAGGAGGACGAAGATGAGGACGAGGATGAGGAGGATGATGATGATGATGAGGATGAGGAGGATGAGGATGAGGATGAGGAGGACGAGGAGGATGATGAGGAGCAATAATCCTACAAGAGCTGCAACAGTTAATCAATTAGTAATCAACGACTAACTAACTAACTAACTAACTAACTAACTAACTATCAATCGGATCAAGTAGTTTTTATTTTTTTAAGTTAAAATTCTGATTTCAGCTTCGTCAATGTGAATATTTTCTGGTTTCTTTGCTCCTCTGTGACAGTAAACTGAATATCTTTGGTGTCTTGACCTTGAAAATGTCTGAATCTGCACTAATGTCATTAAAAAATTAAAGTTACCTCATGTTTTAATATCTGCAGCCAAAGTCGAGTTCCGACTCTTCTCCCACTTCACAATCATCTTCTCTGTCATCTCCCACACCTGAAAACACACACACACACACACACACACACACACAACACACACACACACACACACAACACACACACACACACACTCACACACACACACACACACAAACACACACACACACACACACACACACA
>NC_061532.1:18312500-18400000 GCF_022379125.1 Scophthalmus maximus | reverse complement strand
TGTGTGTGTGTGTGTGTGTGTGTGAGGGTGTGTGTGTGTGTGTGTGTGTGTATGAGGCTGTGTGTGTGTGTGTGTGTGTGTGTGTGTGTGTGTGTGTGTGTGAAGGTGTGTGTGTGAAGGTGTGTGTGTGTGTATGTGTGTGTGTGTGTGTGTGTGTGTGAAGGTGTGTGTGTGTGTGAGGGTGTGTGTGTGTGTGTGTGTGTGTGTGTGTGTGTATGTGTGTGTGTGTGTGTGTGTGTGTGTGTATGTGTGTGTGAGTGTGTGTGTGTGTGTGTGTGTGTGAGGGTGTGTGTGTGTGTGTGTGTGTGTGTGTGTGTGTGTGTGTGTGTGTGTGTATGTGTGTGTGTGTGTGTGTGTGTGTGTGTGTGTGTGTGTGTGTGTGTTGGCGTGTCACCTCCACGGTGCGGCAGGTTTCTTCCATCTGAGAGATGAGCGCCTGGATGTTGTCGTTACTGGCGACCAGGATCGCGATGCCGTTGCCGAGCTCCGTCTGCGAACGTTCACAACATCACTGACGTTCAATTTAAACCTCCATGAATAAACGTAAGAAAGAAACTCATGACTTCAAATGCAAATTCTTGCTGTTGTCTTTTCCCCCTATATTGATAAATTAACCCCGAGCGTGAACCCAGAAAGACGTGAATCATCTCGTCCGTTGTCTTTATCACTCGTCACTGTTCTACACATATGACTCTGGATTCTACTGTTCATCTCACAAAATGACTGAATGTAGCTTCATATTTTCAGTGATAGCGAAGTAATTTTAAAACAATAATAAAACGACGGCTGCAAAGGATGATTATTTTCTTTTTTGGAAATAATTTTTCACTGATTCCATCACTTGCCTATTTACACCATGAAGTTTTTAAGAAATACGTTTTTGAAGCATCTTGCTACACCTGGTGGCCGTCAGTGGTTCTGCATCTTGTTACACCTGGTGGCCGTCAGTGGTTCTGCATCTTGTTACACCTGGTGGCCGCCAGTGGTTCTGCATCTTGTTAATACGATAGCGTCACGATGAAGCCAATGTGAAAGGAGTCGCTCTTCACGATGAAAAAAAGATGTCGTCATCTCTGCTACTGTAGCTCCACGAAGCTTTTAAGCCTCGTTTAGCTTCTATTTTTGGTTTGTTACGAAATTTTCAGAATTTGGACTTTGAATAGGTCCTTTAGTTTTTGTTGTTTGTTTTTGATGATTGAGTGAAAAATAATTGAATGCAACCTGCAAGAAACTACAAAAAAAGTCTTCAAATTGACGTAATATCCAAAATGTGTCCGTCTCCAATCATATACGACAAAGACGAGAGACAAATATTCACATTTGAGAAGCCGACCATTTATCTGTCAATCGACTAATCGATAAATGGTCTATTCAGCTGTAAATGAAGTTGTATTTAATATTCATGCGTTGTGCGACTGCAACAACTCACCTGCGGAATCTGTCACGGCAGCGTGAAATCAAACGGCCGTTGACTTTGTGCTCGCGCGTCTCGTCTTTAAAACCGCGAGACGAATCTCTGCGGACGACGTCCAGATGTCGATTCAAAAGTTTTCCAACCTCATTAAAAGAGACGAATGCACTTCGGCGTTGTTTTCTAATGAGGACGCCCGTCACCACCACCACCACCACCACAACAGCAACGCGCGTCACCATCGGTTTGAAGCATCGCGCGGCGTCACGCAGGGTTTCTGTGAGTAGTCACTGAAACAGTCTCGCCTCTACTGTACGCGGCTCAAGTGAAAGTCACCCACTTGTGCTGTTGCTGCTTTGCTTTTCTGTGGAAGTCGCTTTTTGCATTGAGATGATCAACATCCTCCCTCGCGGCCTCATCTGAATTTCAGATGAGTGATTCAGAGAGACGAGGGTGAGAGATGAAGAGACGCCGCCACCCAAATGTCAACGAAGCCCCGAATGCTCAATAACACGCCGTCGCCGTCTGCATGACAAAACTGCTGCACTTTGTCTTTGTGCGACTTTGTGATCCCACACATCAGATACATTTGACGCGCAGGGGTTTTGAATCTGCGGTCAAACGACGTCTAGTGTCACCGCGCCGTGACCTTTAGACGGCCGGATGACCACGTGTGTGTGTGTGTGTGTGTGTGTGTGTGTGTTGACGATACACGCAGTATTTATTTGTGTACTACGCATTGTGGATTGTGTGGGTGGTTTAGTGTCAGCCCAAAAAGATCCGGACAGGAAAGGAAACAGGAGAAAGAAGTTTTGGGCGGATAACGAAAGGCCACCGTCTGTTGGACGATGAAGTCGCCCACGCACGTTGTTTTTGGATAAGTTTAGAGTTTGGAGAACTTTCTGATTTGTCCTTTGACCTTTAAAACAAGCCGTCAGCTGGGGAGCGTGGTCGGCCTCTCAGAGAAGGCCCGCCAGCTCAGCTCACGACGCCTCTGGCGAGTCACGAGTCCTTTTACCTTCTGCCTGACGTAGACGCCGCCGAGCGGCGCCACGTCGCAGCCCTTGTGTCGCCCGAACACCTTGCACATGGAGCAGGTCGGCGTCTCACACGACAGACAGTAGATGTTGATCTTCTCGTCCTCGTGCTCGTCGCACGTCGTCAGCTGCTGCTGCTGCTGCTGCTGCTGCTGCTCCGGCTTCAGGTTCGCAAGCCTGGAAGAGACACCGACGGCGTTAATTCCACATTTCATAATTGTTATTGTAATTTTACGCAACACAACGGCTCCTTTGTCCTCGGACGCCGATGTCCGTGACAGTAACGATGATTAAGTCATGAGAAATGTTT
Organism: Scophthalmus maximus; assembly: GCF_022379125.1. Taxonomy (NCBI): domain Eukaryota; kingdom Metazoa; phylum Chordata; class Actinopteri; order Pleuronectiformes; family Scophthalmidae; genus Scophthalmus; species Scophthalmus maximus. The sequence goes on along the minus strand of NC_061532.1, from coordinate 18,397,242 downwards.
CCAGCCCGTGAAAACAATTATGACAAAACTACGAGTTGCAAAACATTTGACACTCTCATCCATTTTTTTGCCCACACTGATAACGGGGGGGGGGGTCCCCCCGCCCGCCCGCCCGCCCGCCCTCCTGCTGCTGACGGATGCCAACATTGTCCGTGACTCATTCATGTTTCTTCTATTTTTGGGTGTGAAAGTAACAAATTCACACCATTGTTGACGTAATATTATCCGCGTGGAGTTGTTCTGTAGTAAGTGTGTGCGGCAGATTCTTGTTTAACATGCAAACTCATTTTAAAAGTTAAAGGCGTTAGTAACCAAATTGATGAATCTATGACCACAAGCAAGAGAATAATACGTAACAATGTTTTTAAAACCACATTATTAAATTGAAGCCTTCTGAATGTCTGCAACACACCAAACAGGTCACAGAAGTTAAGCTCCTCCCACACGAAGGTACAGGTGATTAAATCAACATTATAATTCGGAAGTGAATAATTTAAATAAAATATCAAAAAAATTATTTCTACTTTTAACTACTCGTTAAAAATGTGTTGCACAGGTTGCGAAACATTTAACAAGGGGGGGGGGTCGAATTTATTATAACTTGTTTTTAGATTGTTTTGTTGTAAATAAAAAAAAAGTCAGTGACAGAAAGTAAAAAGGATGGAACTGTTTAAAGAATACATCCACACATTTGGGAAAAGTCTCTAAAGAATCATCCATTCATGCAGATTTCTGCCAAAATACAAACGCATATCATAATTTAACCATATATCATATTGTCATTGTTTACTATGAGACATCAGTGACTGTCTGCTTTGGAAAAAAAGAAGAGGGACAGTAAATATAGGCTGGAAGCAGCACTGCTGATAAACCCATCCAGAGGCAGTAATGTAATGAAACACTGCCCCCTGTTGGTTGTCACGCCAAACTACAACAAGAGGCAAAAAGTCTCACAAATTCTATATAAAGACCAAAGTTTATAGATGTGACAAAAATGTTATCACAGACAATAATAATAATAACAAATGTAACAGTATATAATAACATTCAAACTATCATAGAAATATCCATAACTTCCGTTAATTTGATAATAATAAATTCGAAGGCCTTTTTAAACAAATATGCTGTTAAAAACCTGCAGATAACCTGCACACACACACACCTGGAGGACTCCTGCTGCCTGTAGATGTCGATGATGTTCTCAACCAGCAGGTTCCTCTGCAGGCCGTAGACTCCGTGCCGGTCCAGCGCCACCTCGTGGCGACACGACGGACAACGGAAGCGGCCGCCGCTGCCGACGGCGCTGAGGGAGCTGCGGGAATGCCACAGAGGGTTCGCCGACTGGGAAAAGAAAAAAGAAAGATATGAAGAACTTGTGTCCATTTCTTTTTCACTTTTCTTTTTAGCAACAATGTTGTTCCCTTCGTCGTATCAGGCTTTAGATGAAGGGTTAAAAAGGTTGAAGGAAGGTCAGAAGGTCAAAGGAACATCCGTCTTTTGGAATCAATACGGTTTGTTCCCAGATCTATGTTCTTAGATTCCCCTTGTCCCTACCTCTTGGCCCTACCTCTTGTCCCTACCTCTTGGCCCTACCTCTTGACCCTACCTCTTGTACCCACCCACTTGTCCATACCTCTTGGCCTTACCCCTTGACCCTACCTCTTGGCCCTAGCTCTTGATCCTACCTCTTGGCCCTACCTCTTGACCCTACCTCTTGGCCCTAGCTCTTGACCCTACCTCTTGACCCTACCCCTTGTCCCTACCTCTTGACCCTACCTCTTGACCATACCTCTTGGCCTTACCCCTTGACCCTACCTCTTGACCCTACCTCTTCTCCTTACCTCTTGGCCCTACCTCTTTGCCCTAACCCTTGTCCCTACCTCTTGACCCTACCTCTTGGCCCTACCTCTTGTCCCTACCTCTTGACCCTACCTCTTGACCCTACCTCTTGGCCCTACCTCTTGTCCCTACCTCTTGACCCTACCTCTTGGCCCTACCTCTTGGCCCTACCCCTTGTGCCTACCTCTTGACCCTACCTCTTGACCCTACCCCTTGTACCCACCCACTTGTCCCTACCCTGCCGTTCTTCCACTCCACCTGAAGTCTGCATCTGACCACCCTACGTTTGAAGGGCAGTTTGAAGTGGTTTGAAGGGGTAGATAACCCCTTGGTCAAAAGAAAGTTATTTTTGGTGGAGGTACACAACATAGTTTTCCGTTCACCTGGAATATGTCGTTGGCACACTTGCGGCAGAGGTTGTGCTGGCAGGGCAGGATGACCACGGGTTTGGAGAACATTTCCAGGCAGACGGGGCAGATTAGCTGCTTCTCCAGGTTCTCCATGGTGGCGCCGCCACCGGCACCGGGCCCGGGCCCAGAGCTGCCTGCTGATGGGGGCTTGAAGCCAAGAGCAAAGTTCATCACCTCCAGGAGAGTAAAGACAGTATCAAAGGGGGACAAAAGAAGAAGAAAGCGAGCAGAGGCTTCCTGAAACAAAGGGTTTCGTTCGTCTTGAATCCAAAATTCCTACAATTCTTCCCTACAAATGATGGTTCATTATACTTGTCATATTTTCTCCCTGTTTTTTCTAGAGTAGCTGTTGCTCCGTCTCTTCCCTCAGCTGTCCCTCCATTACCTCTGATGTAAAGACCCTCCCTCGTCTACTATCTCAGTCCCACAACAGCCGCACTGTTGACTGTTGATATTTTTAGCCACTGGGTTTGTTCTGGCTTGGGTTACTGTCTAAACCATGTCCGGGCGTGGCCGAGGATCACGACGGGGGTCGGTAACCAGAGTTCAAATGATAAAAAAAGGTTTTCTGAACTCTGATTCATCAGAGGGGATCATCACGTGACCTCTGGCCGCCATGTTTAAGGTCATTAGCACTTCGGCATAAACAGGCCGATCCCATTTCTCAACTTCTGCACTTGAGATACATCTGATTTATTTTGAAATTGAATAATGTCAATGTCTTTGTTTAGCTGGCGGCTCTCTGGTCTCATAGCAATCGTTGCTTCTGTTTATCCTCAGAGTCAAAGACGTGCAGCAGCTGTAGGTTGCAACATTTCTTCTGTACATTTCTATTCATATTTGTTGATTTGCTATTAGCTGGATTGTTATTAGACCCAACAAAGCATGTTTTAACAAAAAAGTAAAACACATTTCTGTCTATTCTATAAACGTCAGCTTTTATCGGTTCAGAAAGAGAATTTATTTTTGAAAGACTTCATTTCAGAGTTGCAATGAAGAAGAAATTATATTTTCCAATGTGGATCTGTATGAAAAATAATAAGAGAAGGTGTAGCTGCACAGGGGAAATGTAATAAGAAGATAAAGTAGAATTGAAACAGAATGTAGGGTAAAGAAGATAAAATACAAATACTACACAATATCAATAACAAATATTATAGACCATGATGAATCAAACGTATATTGATTACCCTAAAGTCTTCACCTATGTGAAACCAAAAATGTAATTAATCAATTTGCTGCTTTTGAATAACGATGTAGAGATAATAAACCAGTCCAGTCTCACGTCAGTCTGCTCCACAGTTTGTGACCCAGATTCACTTTCTCCGACCGTCCCTGCCCTCTGCCCTCTGACCTCTGACCTCTGACCTGTGCCAGCTTCCTGTTGAGCGCAGTAGACGGCGACCGGGCACACGAGGTATTTACTGATCGACAGAAAGAAGTCGGCTAAGTGGACTAAGCTACTAACGGGATTACTGGACTATTTATAGGCTGAGGAGCAGAGGGGCTGCTGCAGTCAGCTAATCATACAAACACAGGTATTCATGTACTACAGAACCAGTCTGACGTGTAGTAGTACTACTGTAGTTATGCAACTTCGCAAAAATATATATTAGTAACTATTTCAGGAGGACCCAAAGGGGGCAGAAAGTATTAACAGAACAACTATCACACTTCTGGGTGAAAAAACAAAAATTCAAAATTTTTAAATATCGCTAAATGTCCCTCTACATGAAATACAAAAAAAATACTTGTCTGGAAGCACCAGTGTATATTTTAACACAACCTTTGCAATAAACCTGTGAAACTGCTGTAAAACCTCCACTGTGCCAACAAATTATATTTAGTTTCAAAAGTTTCAAAATGTGTTCACAACGTTCACGTCGACCATCGCTTGTCAAATATAAAAACACATACTGTTACTTTACCAGCTACTGTATTTACGCACAATTACTCTTTATACATTATATATTTGATATTTATTTCAGCACTCTTTCCACTCGTTTTCATATTAACACGCTGAACAGGAAGTTGTCAATGCGTTGTAAACATACTTACATGTATATAAGTCATGTTTTTTAATCTTTTACTTGACATATATTTTTTTCCCCTACTTGCTTTTACATAATAATCATAGCTCCCTTTTTTCGTCCTTATTTTTGCTTGAACGTCATAATTGGTTCAGCCACTCAAACATAGTCCAATAAATCGGATAATAAATAAGTTGATTCTGATAATTTTGCGTTGCAAGTACAAAATAAATGATAACATAAGAACAAGAGAGGTTATAAAAATCCCCGTTTTTATATTTTTTCATTTTATTTGGTTGAATTTCATTAATAACTCATTTACAGATCGTCCACAGGGAACTACGACAGTGAGTGACACGCCTGAAAAGAAACAAAACAAAAAAAAATTAAAATCCTCATCTACATAAACGATCCAACGTCGGTCGACTCTTTATGTTCAATTCAATAGTTTCTCGACTCTAAAGAAAAAATAAAAGAAAAATTGAATGTACCACTGGACAACTTGTCCACCAGAGAGCGGAAGAACACTTTCTCGTACGTGCGTAAGATCGCATGTTAGCATGGAGCTAGGAAACACGAGTGACGCTCATTGTTTAACCCCACCATCACCATCACCATCATTGTTTTTAGTAATATTAAATGTAAGTTATGGTATTTCTGTCACATAATTAAAAAATGAAAACTGCATATACACCAACATTAATTCAGAAAACCTGTCCACTAACAAGAAGTCATTTAGTCCATTATATGTTTGTTGCTGTTTCATGAGTTATTTACAAGACTTTAAAAAAAAATAAAATTAAAATAAATAACACGTCTCCTCCTCTCAGCGCTCCGCCGCCTCGTCGCTTCGATACCAGAGTGATTCAAGAGGATGTGAAGATTAAAAAAAACCCAAAATAAATTAATACCTGAAATGTATCTAGACACTCTAGAAATTAAAGTTTTGGCTATCGATGGTAGAATATTTTTTTTTTATAAGAAACAACGACCTTAAGGTTTGCAGAAAGTTCCACTGAGAAGAACAAACTGATATGTGATATGTTTGTCTTAAGATGGTTTATGAGCAGCTGGTTATTCAGAAAGATGAAAAAATTGAGCTTGGTTACTGAGTTTTAGCAGTAAAGCAAATATTTGAAAAACCTGTTCTATTTATTTTCTTTAAATAGGCTCAATTTTTAAAAAAAAGTAGGAAGATTTTGACATTTTGGGGAATGAATTTGTTTGATTTGATTGATTTGATTTCACTCTCAAGATCTGCACACGTAACCCTTAATCACCAATCGCTCGACTGACGGGTGGAAAGAAATGTCAAATAAAACCAACGTTCAGTGAAACAAAAATATGAAAGAAGATGATGTGAGTTTGTTTGTGATCAGATCTTTAAAACTCTGATGTCTGGAAACGAGGAGCTGAAACACCAACACGGATCCAGATTCACTGGAGGTTTGCCACAAGGAAGAAAAATGACAACTGAGCAAAAACAAAAACCTCCTAATTTTAATATTTTTTCCACATTGAACTTTTTTTTTTACCGACAGCGTTGCACATGTACAGGTGACATCAAAATCAAGAGTGTGTCTGTTTGGTCACTGCTGGAATTATTTTATTTTGAAGTTTCAACCTTGTCAGCGTCAAGTCAGGAAGCGAAGAAGTGTTTTTCTCTCTCACACACACACACACACACACACACACACACACACACACACACACACACACACACACACACACACACACACACACACACACACACACACACACACACACACACACACACACACACACACACACACACACACACACACACACACACACACACACACACCTCTTAAAGGGGCAGTACGCAAAATAATGTAAATTGAAAATAATTGTGGACAGTAAACGTCACTCGCCGACACCTGAAGGAGACGAGCTAGCGACAGACGCTACGACTGGGGGGGGGGGGGGTTTGGCCTCGTGGTAAGCGCGTCCGTCTCCCGTACCCGAGGCTGCGGGTTCGAGTCCCGGGGACCAGAGCGGTCAGAAAAACCAACAACAGACAAATCTTTTCTCCAAAAATTGCGTACTGCACCTTTAAATGGATTAAAAATGTGAGTGTGCAACGCAGACGTTCGACTGCTCATCTCAGTGAATCTGGAGCCGAGGTTACAGATAATCAAGTCATGTAAAAGTGGATCGTTTCCCGCTGGTTCTTGAAAACAATAAAAGATTGACAGCCTAAAAAAAAAACAAAAAAACATAATCACATGACATGGCAACAAACTCGCTTCACCTAAAAAAAAATGCATCATATACAAACAGATTTTGACAAACAGAACTGTGGCCAGCATAGTAAACAACGTTTGCCTACCGGACGCGATCGGATCGGCTACATGGTCTTTACGAAATAAACCTGCCACGAGAGAAGCGGCGCGATAACGTAGATCTGACGAGACATTGACGCCTGTTGTCCAACGGGATATGGCATCAGTTATTGTTCATCTTTAAGATATTGATTACGCTGCTGTTGGGTTATATTTCTTCTTTTTCTTTTGTAAGTGGAAGGTGGCACGCGATGACATGTTCGCTGGTTGTGTACAGGATGTTAGTTCGTAAGGTTTGGACCACAGGCAGTTCCTTCCATGTGTTGTGGTTCTGGGTGTGTATTCCAGTGCTGTACAGTTAGGGGGGCATGCATCCGGACAAAAAAAATCAAAAAAAGAATCATGCATGCACGTAAGGGGGAAGTCGACTCCTCCTCCTGAATCTTCTACCTCCAGGTTTTGGCTCAGACATCATCTGTGAACGTCAGTCACTGCAGTCACTTCTTCGTCGCCTCCCCCTTTTCAGATGTGTGCAATGGTGAAATGTAGAGGTGGTGACCCAACGCCTCCTTTGACAGAAGAATATATCTTTTCTCTTTTTTTTCTCAGGCTGAGGGAACAGCGACAACATTTAACTGAAGGCGACGAAAGAGGAGGAGGAGGAGGAAGAAAAGGAAAATGGTCGTCGTCAGCCTCAGTGTGTGTGGTTTCTGTTTTGCTGCAGAGGAAAGTGACAAGGAGTTCATTTACCACCGACTCCAAAAACATGTTGAAGTGGAAGAAATGTAAAAACAACAACCTCCTGACGGTCCGAAACAGAGGGAACGAGAAGAGAGAGAAGCCCAGTCTTGTTCTGCAGAGTGGATAAATAATGAGCTTCACCTCTTCGTCAAGGTTTTTTAAATTTTTTTCTGTATCATCTTCCTGCCCAGTGTCACGTCCTGCCAGAGGAGGAAGAAGCTCAGGTCCAGGTTGGACGGCAGCCGGAAGGAGACGAGCGACTACAACGGAGAGATGTGTGGTATGGACTCGTTGGCATGTGAGGCCCAGACAGTAGTTTTTAATTCACACAAATACTCCTCCATAATTCGAGTTCCATGGAGAGAGGGGAGGAGGAGGGGGGGGGGCCAAGAGCCTGTGAGTGCCCACCTTGCAGGACTTGTCCGGTGGGAGGATCAGGCAGGTTGAGGGGCGAGGGGTCTGGGTCTGGGTCTGGGTCTGGGTCGGCTGGTGGCTTGGGGCTGGTTGATCTCTGGGTGTCCGGATGCCTGGCAGCAGTGGGAGGTGGTAGGGTCGGAACAGGGGCTCGGAAGGCTGAAGAGGAAAGAAGAAAGAGAAAGATTCAACCGCAGCTGCATCACGTGACACACGCTGACCTCAAAACATTTGATACTTGTAGTTTGTATTGTTTCGGAACCACGCGGACTTTCAAGATACTTAAAATACAGACGCAGTAGTGAAATATGTCAGAAAATAACATAACTTCTTACGAATAACAGTAAAATCATAGGAACTCTGCCCTTAACTCCAATGATCTGCCAAACAGGAGGTTTCCTTTCTGAATACATTTATTTATAATCTTCCTCATCAGAGTTAAGTCATGATATTTTCAATTTCAATCTTTAGAAATTAAAATGTTACTTTTCATGTACAAATGTGATCAAATATATGTAAAAGGTTCATTACAATCTATCCTCTATCTATCCAATCTATGTATTTCTAAAATAACAGTTTCATACCTTTCTGCTTCTGCTAGTTGCGGCTCATCCAGGCCGTCACTTTCCTGCAGGGAGGAGAGGAAAACAACAACTAACAGTGTTAATCTCTACTACTGTACATACTGTACATAACAATACAGACGATAACTAGATGGAAGCTGAATCTGGTACCGAGCAACTTTTTCCTCTTTCTGACATTAATGTTGTCTGGGATACAAATAAAATGTATTACACTAAACTTAAGAAAAGCAACAACAAAAAAAGACGAGCTACACGAAACATAAAATCAAAAATGTTCAATAACTTTTTAATAATAATCAGTTTGTAAAAAATAAATAAAAATAATAGTAAAAAAAGTTTAAAAAAGCAATTGTCATGCATTTTCGACGTTTGTAGAAAAAAAAGTAATCACGAAAATAAGAAACAGCAAATTAGTCCAATTAGAAAAAGGACAAAATTATCATTTCACAAAACAAGACAAAATGAATATGCAACATGATCATTTCTTTTTTTAAATTATACTAAATTCAAGATAAGCAACAGCAACTAAAAGACGAACTAGACGAAACAAAAAAATCTACATTTTTCAAAAACTTTGCAACAGGCCTGGATTTTAATCTAAGTGGAGAAAAAAAACAATTTGTAAAAATGCAAAAAGTAAATTTTTTACATTTTAATTTCATCTACGCCTGATTCAACAGCATGTTTGTCTCAGCAGCTTCTTCAGGACAGATGCTCAAATCGCCTTCAGACCACGAACGTATCAAACACAGGCAGTTAGAACAAAAAGGACGCCTTATTAAATATGAATATGAAGCTACAACCCCGGATTCAGCCATGCTCCTCAGGTGTGACGTGACAGTGACGAGAAGCACAAGGACAGTGTGATGATGATGATGAAGACACATGCAGGAGGTACAAGGCGACGTGAGCGACACGCTGACGGCTGCAGTGATCAGTGATGATGCGACGGGACAACATGGTGACAGGCTGGTTATGGATGCGGGGCGAAGCAGAACAAAGCAGCGAGCGAGGCGGACGGACGGGCACGAAGACGGAATGAACGACACACATGGAGTCGGGGGGCGACGACGTGTCTCTTACGAGTCATTTCGACTCTGGTAAAGTCCCTCCGGGGTTTTCTTCCCCCGCTGGACCAGCCGGGGCCGCGGGCGGCGACTGGGGCCCGGGCGGCGGAGGCATGGGCAGCGGCAGGGGAATGGGCTGACTCTGGCTCTCGGGGCTTTCTGGCCCCAGGTTGGATGTGGGCTGGCCTATGATTACTGTGTTACCTGTTGGGTTGGAGCATGACAACACCTTTCATTTCCTCCAGATACATGTTCAACATTAACACACAGAGTCGGCCGTTTGACAGGATTCGTGAGAAACAAAATGGACGCTCACTGGCTCATGGTGGCGAGCCCGAGTCAGACGTTCGCCCACCAACAGGTTTCTTGTTCTCTTTTCGCTCATTGTGGGGACTGTTGGGAAGACGTCAGCTCGTACGGACACTCACACAATATGTCAATACTGCCGTGACCTTTCTCTACTACATTTTAGAATCTAGCATTAGGGCTGCAACTACCGATTACTTTCATTATCGATTAATCGATTAGTTGTTTGGTCCATAAAATGGTGACAATGTCGATCGTGTTTCCCCAAACCCTGAGAGGATGTTTTTATTTTTCGTACCGTCACAGAGGAGCCAAGGAACCAGAAAATATTCACATTTCAGAAGCCGAAATCAGAGAATTTTGACTTTTCCCCCCCATAAAATCTACTTGAACTGATTAATCGATTATCAAAATAGCTGGCGATTAATTTAGTAGTCGATTACTAATCGATTAACTGTTGCAGCTCTACGTAGCATTAAATAGGAATTTTTTTGGGAAGTGTTTGCTGTTCAGGTAAAGTCCTCGACTGGTCTAAAGGGAAAATGCTAAAAAAAATACGACGAATCAGCAAATGAGAAGAGAAAAGACTGATTCACTTAAGTTTTAGGGTGAAAGACAAATTCCAACCTCTCAAAAATTTAAGATAAGACTGTGGAATTGACAAGATTTCGTTGTATGACAACATAATGTAACTTCACATTAATAAATAACAATATTTTGACTCTCTTTTTGAGCCATGAGCTACAAAAGGCAACATGTAAAAGAACATTATTGTGAGGTTAAAAAACAGGCTCAAGTAATAAATCCACAAAAGAAAAAGAATAAATAACAAAAGTGTAATAAATCCTGCAATGTGTCTATCAGGCTTCTGGTCTCAAGAGATTGAGACAACAACAGAGGGATCTACAACTCTTTGTGCGTCCACAGAGATTTAAATCATCAGTGTACCGAGTGTGATACGAACGTTTTTGTTCCCGTCTGAGACGAACTAATCTTATAATTTCTAGATTCAGTAGTTAAAATAACTGTTGCGATCAGACTTTTAATCCGTTCAACAATCTGCTGAACTTCACGACACTTTGTTTTCAAAAGAATGCAAAAGGATTTAACACAGAATTAGTTACAATGCACCTTCGTTGTTTTCAACGTTCTCTCTCCACACGACACCTTTTAAGGATCCTGCTTCATTTCTTAAGTTGTTTTTTCAACATCGACCGGAAATACCAGAAAAAGTTTACTGTTATTCACGATGATCAATCCATTCATTTATTCATGATGATGATGATGATGATTATCATCATTATGCTTAATTGTTATTTGCGGATTGGGGATGTGGGTGGGAGAGGGCGAGCGAGCTGGATGTATTTATGTGTTTATGTTTTTGTAACGTTTATGTGTTATGTCATTTTTGTTACTCTTGTATGTTGTGCTGTGTTAATTCTGTATCTGTGTTTTAAAGGACCCCCTTGAAAATGAGATGCTGCGTCTCAAGGGGCAACCCTTAAATAAATTAAAATGATTCATTAACAAATGTCTGCTGCATGTCCAGGAAAACTTGGATAACTATTTATAATTTACAGAATTCAAACTAAATATAGTTTAGTATAGTTAGACATTCATCATTTTCATCATGTATAATTGTATCTGACTACAAATGCATCGTGGGTAATGGAAAGCTTCAGGAGCTCGTACTCTGCCTGTTAGACTGAGTCAGATAATGGAGGATAATTAAGTCGTTGCCTTGTGGGACATTTTACTGTCGATCACAGTTTGTATCCATGTCGAGAGGACTCTCTCTCTCTCTCTCTCTTGACCTGCAACAAACAGGAAGTTAAAACCTAAACCCCCATGAACCCACGACCCCTCCCTCACCTCCGTCCTGCTCCGCTTTGATCTGGGCCTCCAGGTCCTCGGGGTCGACGTACTGGTAGTTCTCGTCGTCGTCGGGCGGTTTACACTTGCCGCAGCAGAAACAGCAGCAGCAGCAGCAGCAGCAGCAGGTGAACAGAGTGCAGCACAGAACCAGACCCTGCAGAGGAGAGACGAGAGACGAGGTTCAGACAGAGTACTGACCGTTGGAAAATTTAAGTTACATTGAGGTTTTTTTATTTAATATCGTTTTATAGATCAATCGAGTCCTGTTAGCTCAAATTTTTTATGTAAAGCCCAATATCACAAACTTCCCTAAGGAAATTGAATGATTAGAAAAGCAGTTGTGTACAGTAACATATTATTTTGATTGATTTAGGACTCCTGTATGTGTGGGCAGCAAATTTCCTCTCTTTCACTCTATTTATATATATATGTATATATATATTATAATCCATCTAGAAAATAAAGAAGACGTAGGAAAAAAATACTGAAATTAATTATATCTTGGTGGTGATTAATATGTTATAAATTATAATTATTATAAATAATAAAATATGACTAATTATGAAGAAGGGGTGGGATTAAATGGATTAAAAATTCTTCACACTCCTTTTCGAATATGTAAATTGAACTTAAATTTTTTTAATATTTGTCTTTTGTGTTTATTTTTTTTGTCTGCCTGCAATGGTACAATCATTTGCTTTATTATTATTATTTATTGTTTTTGTTTACTGTTTTAATTTCGTTTATATATGACATTTGAACAATCAATCAATCTATCCATCAAAATTCATGTGCGGGGGTAAAACACTATAAACTATGACAAAGTCGCAACAAAAATTATTATAAGTGGATCACAGTAGAATTTCTTTCGAAATTTTGTTTTGTTGACTTTATTTCGTTCGTTCCAATTGTATACTAATCAAATCAGAGCTTAGGCAAAGAGACAAACATTTTGCGATTGATTTGTTTCCTCTCAGATTTAAATATCTTGATAACTTGGTTGGTAAAATTCAAAAATAAGACTTGATGACGTGCACGAACCTTAAACCACCACTTGGACATGAGGAAGTAGTATTTGACGCTCTCCTCCCCGAACTGCTCGGACACGTACAGGCCCATGGAGCCGTACTCGTCGTAGATCTTCCTCTTGGTCTCATCGTTCAGAATGGAGTTGGCGTTGTTGATCTCCTTGAACTTCTCCGCCGCCTCCGGGTTTTCGGGGTTCTTGTCCGGGTGATACTTCAGCGCCAGTTTTCTGACAGGAGAGAGACGACGGGGAAAAAACTCGTTCGCAAATCAGGCGGCGTGGTCGGGTTGAAAGGCAAAATGTGATATTTGTTGATATCTTCAGTTTATTAATGAATAGCAAATAATAATAATATTTTAAATGAAATGTTGACAGGTTCCTCCACCAGATCAAATTCCAGATGACAAGCTGATAAAGGTGAGACAAACCACATCACAACCACAAATGATGACTTAATCTTATTTATAATATATTATAGATTCATTTCTAATATTCCATTTCCTTTTTTTAAATTTCGTACAAATTTAAATAATTTGTGTGACACTGCATACACAAAAAGTTTCTATTAGTATTAGTAGTATAATAGTGTAACCTGGAAGCGAAAACAAGTAGTCAACTGAAAGGCAATTCGTCAGCAACTGTTTTCGTTATGAATTATGAATTATTTGTAATTCATAATAAAATCTTAGTTGTGAGGATTAGTGACTTCTCTTTTTTGAATGAGTTGGAGGGTTTTCTGGGTAATGAGCCATTTGATGATATCACCTTGTATTTTGAGAGTTTCACAATGTTCTGAGACTTTTCAGATCCAATTTTTTTAAAATAATCACCTGATTAGTTGAAAAAGAAAATAAGAATTAGTCATTGCCCTGATAACATGACTTTAGTCATTTAATGATGCTCCTTTGCGGACACAATTATTTATTTATTCATAAATATGGTTTATGACACTTTATAGATATTTTTGTTTTTCTGTTTTTTTGGATGCAGTGTCACACACTTTATTTTAATTTTCTGCTTCCAGTTTCAAAAAATATGATTAATTCCTTTGTCTGTTGCAAAGATTAAAAAAAAAGAAGTCACTTTTAAATATTGCCATGTGCATTTTTAAATCTTATTCGATTTATTCCTTAACTGAAAGAATGTCCACTTTGATGAATCATTCAGAAAAGGATATTCAAATAAAGAACATTATCATAAGTGGTCTGAGCTCGTCTGAGACGTTACAGCTGGAGGAGCAGGAACGACTGATTTGCCAACTACACAATCGTGAACAGGATTATTCAAGCAAAGGGATTTAGGAAATGCCTGAAGTAATAACAACCGTGCGATCAGGACGCTGCAGAATCCAAAGTCCCGTCGACGGAGGGCGGCTTTAAGAGAGTTGGGTAATAGATTCCCGTTGCCGAGCGCTCACCTGTACGCCTTCTTGATGTCCTCGGCCGTCGCTCCCTTCTCCAGGCCTAGCACCTTGTACACACTCTCCCCGGCGGTGGACATCTTCCTTTGGGGGCGGGAGGGGTTCGGTTCAGCCATGGCTCACCTCTGTCGGAGAGGGGGGAGAATGAGAACTCACCAACGGCGTCAGGCGAGGCCCTTTAAGATCACATGTGGCACGGCTCAGCACGTTTCAAACACTCTGAGACCAAGAGAGTGATGAGAACTTTTAACTGTAACTTCCCACTGCCGCGGTTGTTTACCAAAGGAGAAGCCGCGAGTGGTTTATGTAGATCGTGACTCATCTGGAGGCGAATGAAGGATGTGAACCTGCGCTCCAGGTCCGAGTGTCGCACGTCAAAGTTGGAGACGACAATCAGCTCCATATTTAGGTATCAAGACACAGTTTGAGGGTTGATAAAGTGTTATGCAGACGAAAAATGGATGAAATACAGATTTACAAAAGAGAAAAACATGGCTCGCCGTCTTGAGTTCTTGCTACACGACTGACTGGCGACGGGGATTCACACACACTGACTATGTGTGGGACTCATATGTATATGTAAATCTTGGGGATGCACTCATGCCATAATAAGAAGCAAGAAATGACTGAATGAGGTGAAATAAAACACTGGCTCAGTCGAACTGTCGTTCCAGTGAAGACACTGGAGCGTCTCCACTGCGTCAGTCCCTCCTCCTCTTAACGGAGACCGGGGTCACGTCTTAATTCCTACATAAGCCAATTGCTCTGCAGCCGTATGAGGGCGGGCTCGTAGTGAGTCCGTAGTGTCGACCGCACAGCGTCACGAGCAGGACTCTAATCGGCCCCGGGGCCGAGGAACCGCCCCTCCCCGGTGAGCCACGTGCACCTGAGAGAGACAGAGGGGAGTGACCACCGAGATGCGACTCGTCCCGTCTCACATCGCGCTGCCTTGCAGATACTGTCAGAGAGTGTGACGGTGACGCAGCTCCTCTGTACTGCGTCTTGTCCAGTCATCTTCACGTACTTGTGCTGCTGCTTTACGTCCTCACACAAACAACTTCACACTCTGCACTTTCAGGTCCCGTGCAAGACACCTGCCATGATGTGGTTTGCGTCAGGGAGCAATGCGAGAGGTAGAAAAATGAGTTGCACAATCTGACAGAACCACCGCGATCGCAAAGTCGAGCATTCAACGGCAATAAAAAGAAAACAGAGCGTTTGCGACGTAGTGAACCGCTCACTGCAGACGTGAGAGAAGATATCGGTCGGCAGACTGTCACGGCACGGTGCCCCGCCCCCCACTACAGCAGTTGAAAAATATCGAATCTCGGGCCCCAAACACAATCGTTCGTCTGGAGTAGTGTTTCTCTGGCTGCACAGCAAATGCAAGTCAAATATAATTTTCTTTTTTCCCTTTTGTTCCCTTCACCATTTCCCCCCCGAGGGAAACATCTGGCTCGTCAGCTGATAAACGCTCCACTACGTTCTCTAGTCACATACTGTGTGTGTGTGTGTGTGTGTGTGTGTGTGTGTGTGTGTGTGTGTGTGTGTGTGTGTGTGTGTGTGTGTGTGTGTGTGTGTGTCTCTCTCTAAACTAGAGATGTTCCGATAACATTTTCCTTCTCTTCCCAATCCTGATCTGGGTAACGATATACAGAAGGGATTTCTGTTCTGTGTTCACACACACGCCGACTATTATTCAGCCACGCGAATAACGCCGTCCGGGTCGTTGACCGAAAGAAGATTACGTTTTTGCTGATCTCACAGATTATTACCCCCTCGTCCAAGTCCGTGTCACAGAGAGAGAGAAGGGGGCAACGTCCTGGTCACAGTCTGCACACACACACACACACACACACACACACACACACACACACACACACACACACACACACACACACACACACACACACACACACACACACACACACACACACACACACACACACACACACACACACACACACACACACACACACACACACACACACACACACACACACACACACACACACACACACACACACACACAGATCTGTGCCGCTGTGTGTGATCAACAGAAGGTGCAGCATCGGGCTGAGAGCAAAGACAGAGGGAGGGAGGGAGGGAGGGAGGGAGGGTCACTGTCCGGGCTGTCGACCGACCGACCCGCGACGAGAAGCATCTCTACGTCCTGACGAGATCGGATGAAACTGCACAGGAAAGAAATCCAAGGAATTCTTCAACGAAAGATTATTTCAACCGAAAACATGTTCGACTTCCACTGTCGGACCTGTTTGCTGGAATATGGACAGCAACTCCCAATTTACACACGAGGCAGATTTGCAAAAAGGATTAAAATCCCGAGACAATTATTACAAAGAACACACACACACACACACACACACAGTGACCCCATCTTATTCTAGAGCTGCCTGAATAAGGGTTTCGTTATTTCGACAAGGCGTTATGGAGTTATTTCTTCTCTTTGTTAAAATCCAAACTTTGGAAATTCGTGTCAATAAGAGAGAAGATGTATGATTTCCTTTTTTGTGGTTATTTTAGATAATCATCCATAGTTCATTGATGATTGATTATATTCCATAATTTTTTTTTAATTGAGATTTTCCAAAGAGAGCAACTCTTTTGAAAATACCCGTTTTTCTTTCATTTCAAAAGCTCTCAAATTATGCCGCTACAATGAATCCATTATTCCATCGATGGAAAAAAATTGGTATTATTTTGATAATCAAATACACATTTTAGTAATTTTTAAGGCTTAATGTGTCAAATATTTCACGACCAATTGGAGATGTGATGCTATTACATGTCTCACATGATAGTAAAGTGAATATCTTCTGATATCCGTCACCATCATCATGTTCTCCATCATGGTGCAGCAGTCGCATAAATTTAGGGCTGTGACAAACTATGTTGAATTTTCTTTTTGATTGATAATGACAATAATTATTAGTTGCAGCCCGAGCAGCAGCTACGACAGTGTTTAAATCCGGTCGGGCTCGTGACTGGAATGAACCCTGCGAAGGAGGAAATCAAAAAAAAAAAAGGCACATTTATGTTTCCTCTGCGATGAGAAAACGCTGCAGGCCCAGATGGCGTCGCCGGCCAAAGCCAAGAAAGCGTGAGCTGCACAATCCAGTTCCACATGGAAGCAGTTCTGCGGCACGTGATGAGAAGCAGTCGGGACGTTTGCGTTTGTAAAAACCTCTGCACCGATCAGACCGCCACGAAGCTGCAGCTCAGACGGAAGCGATCGATGGAGCATCTCCGACTGACTCGGGTCTATTAGCTTAATTAATAAACTGCAGTCGCCGTCCTGAACGTGGACGAACAGAACTGGTATGGTAACGAAATATAAACTGGAGACGGGGGGGAAAGGAAAGAGTCGCAGGTTCTTTTCCTTTCCAAACATTTGCAGACATACATGTTACTTTAAACACGATTCGTCCGGATTCTTTTGAGCTCAAAGGTTCGTCAGCAGAGGGAGAACCAGCATGTGTGTGTATGATGAGACGGTCCTTTGGTACATCCTTAATGAATTAGTTTGCTATTTTATGATGAAATATAAAAGTATGTTTATCTCAAAAGTCAGTTTGTTTCGCACACGACCCAATTGTGGCGACGAGAAAAGACTCAAAAATCCCATTAACATGTCAAACGCAGATAAAACTACGTGACGCCTTGTGTAAAAAAACAAGATATTTGTTCAATAAATACTCGTCTCGAAAACTAGAAATCTAAATTACTAGAAGATTATAAAAAACTCACGCTCTTTCACAACATTCTGGCTGTAAATTACCACGGACCCCTTTCAGCCAGCATGAAAATTAATAAGTGAGCACAGACACAAAGAGATGTTTATCAAGTCCATATTCAGAATTTGCACTTAAATTATCACTTGAAAAAAAAAAGAAGCTATCATTAGTAAAGCGAACATCTAAATCCTGTGTCGACATAGCTTGTTTTTGTTTTTTTAAGTAATAAATGAATCAAATTCATTCATTTAAAATCATTTAAAAAGGACTGAGGGCAACACTGAGCGAGGACAACAGCTCTGAAGATATTCTGTCGCTCTTAAAATAGCTATTTCTTTATTGTTAAAAATAACAATGGCTTTCTAAGGTGTGCTTGTGTGTGTGTGTGTGTGTGTATGTGACGTGTTAACTATGCAAATGCAGCTCAACACAAAATAACCCACATTCAACATTAGAGAAGACTATTGTCTTCACACAAACTATTGTCTGGTGAGCAGAAATTCTGTCAGCCAGAGCGAATAAAAACTGGAAATAAGCAGAAAAAAAACAATCTATCACTGACTTTATTTGTTCAATATGAATGACTATGAAATACAAAGATATTTATGGGTTAAAATCATCTGTGTCTGACAAAAAGGGGAATTTACGAGTGAGCTGAGACCGGGACGAGACCACTGTGACGTTCACTATCAGTTAATCTGCTGATGATCTTTGTGATTTAAGACATGTGCGTCTTCACCTTTTTATACAATTCCATTTGCGTGATGTGAACGCACCATTAGACTCCAATAAAGAACTTTTCATTTTTTTAAAGCTCCAGTGTGTAATTTTTGTAATTTCCTGCCGGCATCTGGCGCATAAAGTCGCAAACCGCAAACCTACCGAGCGACCGACAGAGGACACTGTATGGCGGCGCACCGCTGATTCCAGTTCCGGCTTCAGGCAGCGTCTGAAAATTCGACATATACTGGAACCGTTTAGTTCAACAACCGTATTCAACACGACGTAGAAACATGGAGACTCACACGGAGGTCGAGGCCACCTCATGTTACTATATTCAACTCATTCAGAGTTGATTATGCATATATGAACACATATTTACGGACAATATATTAAACTTCTTTGAATAAGTTCTTTTAAATATTACACACCGTAGCTTTAAGTAGATTTTCTTGATTACAATTACGTACGTATGTGTTCATACAGTATGAACACATACTGTACATACAGTATGTGTTCATACAGTATGAACATGCATGAACACATATGAACACATACTGTATGAACATATATGATCACATACTGTATGAACACATACTGTATGAACACATATGATCACATACTGTATGAACACGTATGATCACATACTGTATGAACACATATGATCACATACTGTATGAACACGTATGATCAAATACTGTATGATCACATACTGTATGAACACATATGATCACATACTGTATGATCACATACTGTATGAACACATACTGTATGAACACGTATGATCACATACTGTATGATCACATATGATCACATACTGTATGAACACATATGATCACATACTGTATGAACACATATGATCACATACTGTATGATCACATACTGTATGATCACATATGATCACATACTGTATGAACACATATGATCACATACTGTATGATCACATACTGTATGAACACATATGAACACATATGATCACATACTGTATGAACACATACTGTATGAACACATGAACACATATGATCACATACTGTATGATCACATACTGTATGAACACATACTGTATGAACACATATGATCACATACTGTATGATCACATACTGTATGATCACATACTGTATGAACACATACTGTATGAACACATACTGTATACAGCTGCCCGGGTCCGGTGAAGGAGGAACGCCTCGTGATCATCGTCTGTTTGTCCTTGTGGATCTTAATCCGCTGCTAATCTGCTAAACTAGTTACACTTTCTATCATTATTATTTTTTTGCTACACCAGTTATTCATAAATACATGTCACGGCAGAAAAAGAAAGAACACGTCGCTGCCTCTTGCTGGTTCAACTTATTATTCTTTCATTCTTACTCACCGGAAGTCGTTTTTTAGCTCAGGTGCTGTAAATTAGCCGTTAAGCTAAGCTAATTTCCACATGCTACAAGTAGCTTCTCATCATAAAGAAGTGTGTTAATAAAGTCAAGACTTTGTGCATGAATATATAAAACACCACGGGGTACATGTACAGTACAGTACAGTACTCGTGGCCCGTCACGTCCAAGGTACCCAGCTAGCCGCTGTAAACAAAAGCTGCGCCGAACTGCGTTCACAATCCGGGCAATTTCATTTTGCATCACCATTTTAGCGCAATATGTGCACAGAAAAATTCCACCTAACCTTTTCCGCACATCAGCGGGAGCAACATCTTTAATTCGGCGTCAATTAAATGATCACTAACGCGTGATTTGATTCAGCAGGAGAACAAAATCCCCTCCGGCAACAGTCGTTCCACACGTCCGCTGCCACCGCCCCTACACATTCATAACGTTCACCGTTAAACGATCAACATGGCGTTTGTTTGTTTTTGTTTCCCCCCATAACGTCTGACCTCCAGGAGCTTATTCGTGTTTCACGTTTGCCGCGTTTTTAGTGTAAAAAAGTGCAAGAAAAAAAGCAAAGTGCAGCCTTAAATCGACAGATTTCTGAATGGGGTTTGGCATGACAGCTACA
Organism: Scophthalmus maximus; assembly: GCF_022379125.1. Classification (NCBI taxonomy): domain Eukaryota; kingdom Metazoa; phylum Chordata; class Actinopteri; order Pleuronectiformes; family Scophthalmidae; genus Scophthalmus; species Scophthalmus maximus. Next base: position 18,376,744 of record NC_061532.1, on the reverse strand, counting down.
CGTTAGCCACATAGCTCGTGCTAGCTAATTCAGATGCCTTACCTTGTGCAAACTGAACACTGTGTATCTCGCCGTGCGGTTAACTGGATCATAGAGGCATCCGGGTCGTAATGTGTCTCTCAGCTCCCGGTTAAAGGCTCCGAATCGCGGTGAGGAAGGAGGGGGAAGGTAGTAGCCCGCTGCGGCCGCCGGCGGTTCGTTGTCGCGGCTTCCTCAGCTCGAAGCGGCTCGAAGACGATCGGCTGCTCTTGCTTCCTGCTTCTTCTTCTTCTTCTGGGTTTTTTATTTTGGAGGCTGGCAAACAACAAATTGGTGCATTATCGCCACCAACTGGTATGGAGTGTGTAGCTCATCATTGCTATTATTTACTACATACAATAAGACTAACCAAACAACCAAAACTTGCTTTTATATGATGTCAGCTTTTTATATTGTCTTTTTATATCTTGATTTATTTTTATGCAGATATGTGACCTGAATTATTCCAATTATTGTTGGAATGCTAATTTTAATTGTCTGTGATTTTTGTATGTTTTTGTGAAAGCACTTTGTGAAGCAATTTCTGAAAGGTGCTATATAAATAAAATTATTATTATAAAACAAACAAACAAAAACTTATATCTTGTCAATTGCATTTGTTTTGTAAGATTCACCAAAATATGTAAATATCAGTATTTTTTTATTTGAAGATAATTTGCCATAAAGCAAATTTTATTAAAGTCCATGACTTAAAACAGAAACACACATTTCTTCCAAATGATCTCATACAATAACACAGGAGCAATGACGTTTTTTTTTCCAGTGTGGTCCGTGAACATCTCTTCAGCTACAAAATAATACCAGTGGCCCAAGTATGACACATTTATCATCTCAAGACACTTGACATAACTTATAAATCTCTGCTGAGTCATTCTCACACAAACACACGCACACGTTTTCTTTCAGGCAGTTCTTGAATGTAGCATTTACAGTAGCAATATTTTGTATCTTTTGTCACCACATTCTTTTATTATTGAGCTTGTGTGTGATGCAAATTCATATTTAAAACATGTTTAATTCAGCAAAGCAAACACCACACAAGGTCCATTGACAGTGGTGGAATAAATATTACATAATATACTTATTTTCAGATACAAGATTTATTTGTTTGGTTTGGTTTTTTGCGTGTCATATTTTTTTCCCACAAAAGCAAAAAATAGAAAAAGCTGGAGGTCCATTGGCATGTCTCAAAGTGTATTTCTTATCAAATAACCGTTTCCAACCATGAGGTGGAACGTTGCTTCATATTAACGACAACCTGACAACATAAACTGCAAATGGGAAAATTGTCCTTTTATTATTATTATTTATTTCTCCACATAATATTCGCCATTCACCAACACGTTGCAGACATCCCCTTTTTGATTAAAAAAGAAAAATGGAAAAAAGTTTTCTTCTGAATTGCTACGTTTGACATTCGTCACAAAATTCCACAACCTGTGGAACATCTCCGCGTTCAGTTACACATTTAAGAAAAGACACGTGAACAGAAGACAGGAGTAGAAATGACAGACACCATTACCGATCAGAGTACAGTGACCTGCATAAATCAAACTGATGCTTGTCGTCTTCTCTTTCCTCCCTTTTTAAACCACTTGGTCCCTTTAAGGTTACTCACTCAGTCGAGTCTTCGACCGAGCAACCCAAAGATCTATTTCATCAATTTCACTCGGTCATAGTAACACAGATCTTATGATTTCAACGCTCCACTTTCCAAATGCTGTCGGTCCGTTGGCTAAACAAACTAAACAGAAAACAAATTCTATAAAAAAAAAAAAAATGCTATATGTGTTTTAAAGACAGTAAGAAAATAATAATCCAGCTGCTGTTACAAAAAATTGAATTTTACAGTTGACAGAAGGCAAATGGGTTTAACAAACAACAACAACAACAAGTCGTCTGTGTAAGCAGCATCATGTAACAGCACGAGACAGAAAACTCCCTGTATTTGAATTTGTTTTTTATAAAAGGTAGCGCTGTCGAATGTGTCGTTTCAGGAAGTTTACAACACTTTGTTCCGCTTGTGCTCCAGATCCTCAGCAGCACGGTGGATTTGTTCATCTGCCCAGTACGGTGGCCAGCAGGGCCATTCGGATGTACATGCCATTCTCCGCCTGACGGAAATACGCTGCTCTCGGGTCCGTGTCCACCTCCACGCTACACAAACACACACAGAAGAAAGTGAAAAGGGGTTTTTAGCAAGAAGTAGAACAGTGTACCATCTAATACAATAGTGTAGCAGAACAGTTTTATAATAATTCTTTTAGTATTCTTCAAATGGCAAATGAAATTCGCACAAAAGAACAAATTCAAGCAGAGGAAATATCCCGTATTGACATGAAATCATGATTTTCTAGCTCCCAAAACACATTCCTAATTAAACTGATTAGTTGATTAATAGGAACAAATATAAGTTATAATATAAATAACATAATGCGTAATTTATTTTTTAAAGAAAAAAAATATATAATAGTTTCTCAAATGTCAGGATTTGCTACTTTCCTCTTTTTCATATCTTTTCATGCTGCAGGTCTGAGTTCAAGATGTCACCTCAGGCTCTGGGAGATCATAACTGACACTTTTCTAACTATTTCCTGACCAAAAAAACTTCACTGAGAAAAACAATGTCTACGATGAAACGTTTTGTTGGTCGCACAAACCTACGCTGTCAAAATGCAATTTCTGGAAATTTTGTACATCTAAAATCAGGCAAACCGTCTCATGAAACAAAAACAAAAAATCCAGCGCAGCTGTCAAAATCTGTCCTGCGTGGTGCATTCAGACTTTCACGTTCAGTTGTGTGAGGATGTGAAATGGCGCCTCACTCTACCTGATCTCGTTGACTCTGGGCAGCGGGTGCATCACCACCATCTTCTTCTTGGCCACGGTCATGATGTGAGGAGTGAGGACGAACTGACCGAAACACTGACAGAAGACACGGATGATCGGATTAAAAGATTCGACATTCAGAACACATTTTTAAAACCCCGTGACCCGATTTATAATTTGAATAATAAGCGGCAGCGTTTATACTTACGGCCTTGTACTCCTCCTCAGTGGCAAACCTCTCCTTCTGGATCCTCGTCATGTAGAGGACGTCGGTCTCGGGCAGAGCTTCTTCGATGCTCTCAAACTCCTCCTGCAAACAACAACGCACAATCCTTTTTTGAGTCTTTTGATTAAAACTCGGATTAAAAAAAAAACCCCCATGTGTGGATCAGTGTCCGCAACCTGTTTGATTCCCTTCGAGGCGACGTAGTTGACGATCTCCGCCGGCATGTGCAGGTTCCTGGGGGCCACGTAGCGCAGGGTGATGCGATACTGCGTCAGCAGCTTGGCGAGGGAGTGAACCGTGCGGCCGTGTTTCAGGTCCCCGACCATAGTGATCTGAAACAAACACGAAGCCGGTTTTAAATTCTACGGGACACTTTGTCCGTCTGCCCCGGCCCTTCTTTGTCCGCCCCCGTCCCTCACCGTCATGCCGTTGACCGTCCCCAGCTCCTCCCTGATGGTGAAGACGTCCAGCAGGGCCTGGGTGGGGTGCTCGCCCACGCCGTCCCCGGCGTTGATCATCGGCTTGCGGCAGTGACGGGACGCACTCTGAACGCACGGCGCCGAGCGAGACGAGTTCCAGAAAGACAACGTTGAAAATATTAATAACTCATGACTGGTGTGAGCAGGAGAGAAACGTCATGGAAGCTGTGTGATTACAGAATTTCTTTTCTTTTTATCGCGTATCAATTTTTTTTATAGCTCCTGTCTCTTTAAGGGGGGGGCGTGTCAGACTAGACGTGTCAGTGCTTTATGCACTTCCGTAAGATGGTGATGTCACGATGTTACGGGAGCATCTGGTGAGGCGTTTGAGGAGCGTCAGTAGATTTCTGTCGGGGGGAGGAGCTCCCTACTCGCCTCTTTGTTTTTTTTTTAACTTTGCAGAACTTTTACACACCGTATAAAACACATGAGGAAAGAGGAAAACCTGAGAAAGCATAAAATGTCTCCTTTAATAATTTTAAAGGTAGATTAAAATTGAAAAGATATTTGGGGTTTATTTTAGCCATAGCAGTAACATAATGACAAAATTATTTTTAAAGGCGCCTAACCCACCTCCACGGCTCCGGGCGTCGGGTGTCGCAGCACCAGGACGTCGGCGTAGCAGCTCATCGTCTGAACCGAGTCGGCCAGCGACTCGCCCTTCTGCGTGGACGAGGTGGACTCGCTGAAGTGGACCACGGAGCCGCCCAGACGCTGCATGGCCGCGGCGAAGGAGCTGCTGGTGCGAGTGCTGACCTCGTAGAACATGGACGCCATCACTTTACCCTGGACGGGGAGAGGACAAAAAGAAACACAAACGAGGGGGGGGGGGGGGGTCAAAACCGACTTCTCATTAAAACAGCAATAAGATGAGTTTTCTGGAACACGACCGACCTTCAGGATCTCCAGGCTTCGCTCCTTCTGAACCATCAGACGGAAGTTGTGGGCAACGTTGAAAAGGTGCGAGATCTGAAAACGAGAGAAAAAACACAGAGTGAAAAAGCCTCTTACGCCGTCAAGGCGATGTTTTCGGGACGAATAACACTCGTGCGTCACCTGGTCTTTGCTGAACTGCCTGACGGACAGGATGTGCTGGCCGACCAGCGGGTGCAGGAGTGGGGACGTCTGGAGGTGGGACGCCTGTCCGACGAGCGCCGGTCCCGACTGGGGGGAAAGCAGCCGGGACAGAGGGGGAGGGTGGCTGTAGCCGTCGCCGCCGGCACCGGCCGCTGGAAGCATCATCATCATCTCTGCAGAGGTAAAGGAGGACACCAGTCGACCAGTCGCGAGTCAGTCTCTCAGCTGGCAGTCATGTTTTTATAGCATCGAATAACTAATTAAAACAAAATTTATTTGAGATATTTACACCTGAACATACGTCAGTGTGATAAGAAACTACCTGTAATGACAAAAAACATCTTTGAGAAAAATGTATTCAACGTGTACGTCTCATCTGCTAACACTGAGGGGGCGGGGCTTATGAGCTATACCGCAGCCGGCCACCAGGGGGCGATCAAGAGGATTTGGCTTGGCTTCGGAGAGTTGTCATGTCGTCCATTTTGAAGACGACAGTTAAACTAACCTGATTTTTGACTATGAAATATAAATAATAATACATTTCACACTGTATAAAAATACAGTTTTACAGAAATTCATAACAAAATTTTAGTAAAAAATAAAAACTGACATTTTGACATCTGACATCCCCGAACATGACAGAGCAGTAGATGGTCCTGCTGCATTATGGGAGTTGTAGTTACCCAGTGGCTGTCCAGGGTCGGAGGAGCGGTGGGTGCGGGGCGGCAGCAGGTAGCGGCCCTCCCCCACGGCGCGTCGGGGGCTCGGGGCTCTGGTTCGTATGGCGCCATCGCGGGGAGGAGTGGGACGAGGAGTGTGCTCTGGAGTCTAACGCAGAGGAAGTAAAGTTAAATTCACACATCTAATTATAATATATGACATATTGTTTTGTCCCCCGTTTTCATACCATGGGGCTTTCTTTGACCGGCTCGGGAGGGGGGATGAACGCAGCGGGCCACGTCTTCACATCTTCACCATAACCCGGAGGCACCAACACCTGAGACGCACACACAGATTTCAAGACAAACGTTTTCAAACAAATACAATGACGTGTCAAAAATTTTAACGTTGCTGAAGTTGTTCCCTCTGTCTGAAAGGATGTATTTATTTCTCATTTGATTTGAATGAATATTTATTGCGTCTTGTTTTTCACGCTTCTCCACGTTATTAAATATTGAATATTATTTACTATTAATATGTATAATATCGGCCAATATGAGCCTTTTACAGACACATTGTATCGGCGCTCATGTTTACCGAAATGAAATCATTTATCTTACAGAATAAACGAATGCACATTTTTTTCTGCTGTTTACATTTTACTTTAAATAAATGATGTTCATTTTCTTAACTGAAGTTCTATATATATTTGGTTGTATTTGTGTTTTCTTTGTATTTATAGTTATTTATGATCAAGTTTATGGTTAAACTATATGTTTATGGTAATTATTTTATAAATATTGTTTCTGACACTTCAGAAACATTTTGTTTAGTTTTTAGTTTTTGTATGCAGTCACACTTGCTTTTAATTTGAATTTGTTCGAAATAAAGAAAAATGAAATTCAGCAAAAATATCAAGCGTCAATCACATTTCTTTGTCATAAAGGTTTGATAACATCATCACCAAAAAAAATAAATAAATAAATATATATATACAGTATATATATATTGGCCGATGTATCTTGTACTCCCTAATATCGATATTGGTCAACTGAGTTGCATTACATTAAGTGCAGACGCAGTGTTTCACTTTAGGTCACTAACTGTAACCTTGGAGCATTTACCGTTAACAATAAATGAAGAAATTAAAAGGGTCATTCCATCCTGCTGTTGTTTGTTTTTTTTACCTCCGAGTCAACACAACCGCTTCTCGCTTGCGAACAACAAAGAGAACTACAACGAAACGAAACGGCACAGGATGTGCAGGGTTAAACTCACCTGCCCGTCGATGTAGGCCACCTCCCCTCGCAGGACCACGCAGCGGACTTTACCCTTCACCTTCAGACCTTGGAACGGCGTCCACTTGGACTTGGTGAACTGCATGGCCGGAGGAATAACCCACTCCTTCTCCAAGTCCACCTGGACAGTAAATGACCAAAATATAAGTGTGAGCCTCATTTGTCTCACTCATCAAAAATTAAAAAAAAGAAAGAAAAGGATTTCCTGTATCTGTGCCGCACCTCGACGTAGGTGTTTTCCTGGACGGGCAGGTTGAAGATCTTGCGTGGGTTGTCATAGAGACGTCTGATGATGTCGTCCAGGGTCAGGCGTCCATCGCTGACCGCGGTCAGCAGCAGCGGCAGCATCGTCTCCAGTCCGGGGAAACCGGGAGGAGGCCGCTCGCTGCTCTTCTCTTCGACAGAGTGAGGTGCTAACGAAGAACAATATAATAAATGAGTAAAACATTATCGTTATGTTCTCGCTTATGTAAAAAAAGACAACGAGGTACGACTCCGACATCGGTCATGTGACTGCTCACCGTGGTCCGTGGCGAAGCAGTCGATGATGTCAAGGTTCTCCCAGAGCGCCTCCATGTCCTCGCGGGTTCCCAGCGTGGGCCGCACCTGCGCCTGCCCGCTGCCGATCTGGCTCACGTCGTCCTCGCACAAGAAGAGGTGATGGGGCGCCACCTCGCACGTGACCTGGATGCCCCTCTGCTTGGCGGCGCGAATGATCAGGATCTGAAAAGAGGAGGAGGAGGTGAGAAAAGATAATAATAATTATAACACTCATGGAGAAACAGAAAGTATGAAACCATGAAGTCACAAATGCTTTTTTCCTGAAGTCCCTCACCTCCTCCTTCTTGGCCACGTGGCAGATGTGGACCGGCCGCTGGTAGAGCTGAGCCACCATCAGGATCGCAGCCACCGTCTGGTTCTCGGCGTGAGCCACGATGGGCATCTGCTTGGGCCACTTCTCAAAGTGCTGGAGACAGAAGCGGACGGTTCAGTTTCTCTTCGCGTAGGTGCAGCTCCTCGGATGGCCACTAGGTGCCATTACACCTGGGAACTCGCTTGACACTTAGAGCCAATAATGTTCTGCTCCAGTGTTGTATCGTGTGATTGATAACTCATACCTGATCGCCTAGCATCTAATCTGAGAGATCATATTAATGTGTTGATGACTAATATGTGAAAACAAAAGCCTCATTAGTTCAGTGACGTAATAGTTTAGTTTTATGTTCTATTGTTCTAACGAATAAAATCATTTTTGCGTCCCACAGCAGCTTAGAGACCGACTTGAGTCTCTAAGCTTTTCATGCTGTGTTCTCACACGGAATCATATTCCGGATATTTTACAAGAGGGGGCTGGTCGGAAAAGTTCCCGACGAGTCGGAAAGCAGTTGTCTGAAAACAGCTGATGAGAAAAAGGTGAGCTGGAAAATCACAGTGAACCTGAGAACTGGTTTTAATGATGAAGACAGATTTTTATCATTAACAATTAAAAATGACTACCTTCTGTAAAAACAAACGTCATATTGTGCCTGTACGTTACAACAAAGTCTGTTTTCGTTGAGAGTTTCGTGAGTTTCGGCCTACCTCCATCCAGAAGGAGACGTTGTCCATCTTGAGGGTGGAGTACGTGTCGTTCAGGTACATCTTCAGGGCGACGGCCTGGCTGGCGATGGACGGCAGGGCGCCGGCGTTGTCCGAGGCGGCGCCCAGGTACAGGGCGTAGTCACACCTGCAGCCGGCTTTGGCCAGCTGACGACAACAACACGACGTTTATGATTTCACGTCACATCAGAGTAGTGGTTTTTTTTCCAGATTGGTGGACGCACCTTCTGCACCAGAGCCAGCGTGGCAGCGTCGGTGACGGATGGGGACGTGTTGGGCATCGCGCACACCATCGTCACGCCTCCGGCCAGGGCGGCCGCTGTGCCGGAGGAGAAGTCCTCCTTGTGTGTGGCGCCGGGCTCCCGCAGGTGAACGTGGACGTCGATCAGGCCTGGAAAAGAATCAATCAATCAATCACAACATTAGTCTTTGACTCTTTTTTGATTTGCACATTTATACGTACACGCAAACATTCTACTTGACATTCGTGCCTTGATCTCGATGGAAGTTAGAAAAAAGTCACCCGGTTCTTCGACTCTGTGTATACGCGGGTGTCACTATAGCAACGTTTCTAGAACCAGGAAGTGATGTTGAAATGCACTGGTGCAGAAACGCGATCGTCCAGAAACAGATATTGTCCGTGACCATGAGTTAATATCATTAGACACATTTTTTCTGCAACAAATGGCCTGACGTTATGAAAGACAACACCAGAAGAAGAAGAAGAAGAAGAAGAAAAAAGTAAACAAAATGTCTGTTCTACATTTTGTGGCGACCGTCGACCAGGAGGAGAATATTCCTTGCGCAGGTCGTAGAGACTCACCGGGGAGACGGACCAGCGTCCGGGACGTCATGCTGTCGATGTGAGTCTTCACGGGTGGACTGCTGCCGACCTGAAGAAGAGCCTGCGACACATCGACACATGTATTTTTGTTACTCGTGTTGACCTGCAACAGTCAGATATTTGTAAAAAAAGCGTCGCTGCAGACGACCTTTACCTGAACGAAGAGCTTGGTGCACTTGATGTCGATGATGAGCGGGACCGAGTAGTCGATGGCCATGCGCCTCGTCTGGTAGCCCTTGGTGACGAAAGAGGAGAGCCGGCGCCCGCCGCTGTTCCTCATGGAGAGGTTGATGACCAGGTCGAAGTGGTTCTCCGACAGGTAGTTCATGATGCTGCGCTGCTTCTCCTTGGTGGGACACTCGCTGTCCTCCTCCTCCTCGAACGGCCAGTTCACCGCTGTCACCTGGGGGGGGGGGGGGGGGGGGGGGGGTGAAAGAGGGTTGAACTCTGCCCTTTGTACGCCCCCTGCTGAGTCAATTCTTCTAATATTCACAGGTGTAAATGGATTAACTGACTGACGAGCATCATCTGTTGTTGTGAAATGGCGATAATCTGGTTGGAATATGTGGTTAGCGTTAATCAAGAATAAATTCACTTATATATTTACATGACATATTTGTTTCACCAGGATACTTGTTTTTCTCCACACATTAGGTCAATTTAGTGTCACTGTATATTACCATATATACATACAGTATGTATGTATTAATAAAACCTGTTTAAACTCTACGCGCAAACTAGAGCGGGAGTACAAGATTTTTGATACCGATAATCGATATCAATGATTCCTAAAATGGCGTTATCAAACCTTTATGACGAGGAAATGTAATTGAGGCTTGGTATTTTAGTTTAGCCATAAATAACTATAAATAAAATGAAAACACAAATACAACCAAATATATATAGAACTTGAATTAAGAAAATAAACATAATTAATTTTTAAGTAAAATGTATTAGTGTAGTGTGTTTTCTTCCGTTACCTTGACTCCATGTTCTGTGTAGAAGTCGGCCGTGCCCAGACTGGCGTACAGGTCGTAGCCCATAGACTCCAGAGCCTGAACCGTCGGCAGCAGCTCGCTCTTGTTCTGCAAACCACACGAAAACAATAAATATATTAAACATGAAAAATAAAAACACAGTAATGGTGCAGCAATTAAAACTAAGGAATAATTCTGGGTAACACAGAATCAAACAGATGTCAGATTTGACATTAAACAGAACAGTCTCTGTGCTCAGAAAAATAAGTATTTTATTGAACACCAACTGTCATGTGACGGATACGTGTGGTTAAAAATCCACAGTTTTTATTTCCACGTCTGTTAATCGCAGTGAACCACTGCCACAGCGTTCCAGCGAGATGGAAAAGGCGACGCGTTACCTTAAAGCTGCCGATGGAGAGCAGGATGTTCTTCTTGGGGATCTTGAAGCCCGTGGAGAGCATGGCCTTCAGGTAGGCCTCGTACCGGTTCTCCCCAAAACAGGCGACCTCCCCGGTGCTGGTCATCTCCACGCCGAGCACCACGTCGGCTCCGGCCAGCCGAGAGAAGGAAAACTGAGGAACCTGGAGAGGAAAACGTGTGACACATAGGGTTAGGAGGAGGGGAAACATGGCGTTGGGCACTTAAAAAGATTATAAAAAAGGTTAGTTACCTTCACTCCCACAATCCCCTTTCCTCTCATCAGGCCCACAGGCTCCACGTCCTCCCCCATGATGGCCTGCGTCGCCAGGGCGACCAGGTCCACCCCCAGGGTCTTGGATATGAACGGGAAGGAGCGGGACACGCGGACGTTGCACTCGATCACCTTCAGTAGGTCGTCCTGTAACAGGAGTAAAATGATCTTATGATAAAATATCATCCACCTCTACTTTGACTCGTCTTCCACTTTTTTTTTTCTAAACCAGCATGCGCGTCCATGGCGTCGCCCACCTTGGCGATCAGCTGCAGGTTGAAGGGTCCGGTGACCTGCAGCTCCTGGCCGATGGCGTGGACGATCATCTTGATCCTGTCCATGGTCTTCTGGTTGAGGTCCTGCGGCGGCGTCACCAGCGTGGCGTCGCCCGAGTGGACGCCGGCGTTCTCCACGTGCTCGGACACGGCGATGGCCATCACGACCCCGTCACACGCCACTGCGTCCACGTCTATCTCCTGGAAATAAATCACACATTTAACTCTCTCTCTCTCTCTCAGCTTTTTCACCACATTACTTTTGTCTTTTCGAACCTTGGCCTCCTGGATGAATTTGGAGATGACGACAGGATACTCCTTGGACACGGCCACGGCGCTGCACAGGTATTTCTCGAGGTCGGTGTCGCCGTAGGCCACATTCATGGCGGCTCCGCTGAGAACGTAGGACGGCCGGACGAGGCACGGATAACCCACCGTCTCACAGAACTTCATAGCAGACTGGACACAAGGGAAATGGAAAGAAGATGGGAGTTAACCCCCCAAAAAATGTTTTTTAATTCCTACCGTCCAAAAATTCTACCAGCACTAAATATATGGATGTGACATTTTCCCGCCCCGTCGCACCTCCATGTCAGAGAGCTCCTTCCACTGCGGCTGGCTGATGCCGATGGTGTCCAGCATTCGGGAGAACTTGAAGCGGTTCTCGGCGCAGTCGATGAACTCGGGCGACGTCCCCAGGATGCGGCACTGCTGGCGGTGCAGCTGCATGGCGATGTTGTTGGGCAGCTGGCCGCCCATGGACAGGATCATGCCCTCGGGGTTCTCCCTCTCGTAGATGTCCATCACCACCTTGGACGGGAAGACACTCGTTGATCCGCAATCACAATAACGGCAGCGATTCTCTCGACTCTTCTAGTGTTTTTGTATCCGATTCTGTTCCGGGCCCAAGGCACAAGCGAACTAGGCGGCTGCTTATAGGCCCCCCCCCCCCCCCCATGCCCAATGTAGCGATAGGCACCATACAAAGTTAAGATAAAGGCAGTGTCACAAAGAAAGGACATGCATGACTCATTGTAATGTTTTAACATAAATATTCACGGATTGATAGCTGTCAAACAAGCCTTCGGTTCAGTCATAAACATAAAAACAGAAAAATTGAATTGATGAGAACGTTAAAAAGACGTCACCGAGCGGTGGGAAGTGCAGCAGCTTTACCTCGAAGGAGATTTCGTCGAAGTAGAGGCGGTCGCACATGTCGTAGTCGGTGCTGACCGTCTCCGGGTTGTAGTTCACCATGATGGTCTTGTAACCCATCTGAAGCGGGACAACGTGATTAAATATTCATTGTTGTAATTAATGCTCAAAAAACAAAAGGTTTCTCATCAGAAAACCTTCATTTTCTTTTTCCCTTCTTGTATTTGTCGGTTATATCTTCTGTTTATATTTCAATTTTAATGTGGCAACATTGCTGCATATTTTTGTAATCATGCAGAGGCCTTTTTTTTAATGTGTAGGTGAAACAGAAAATTTTATAAACTGTAGAGCAAAAAAACTAATTTTGATGTAAGAGTTTAGTAGGAAGACATGTTGCCCAATAGAATAAAGTAAAAAGAAAAAAGCTTTTTAGGAAATTATTTTGAAATTAATTATATAAAAAATTAAATGTTAAATGTTCTTGACTTAATTTTTTTTTAATAATTACAAATTCCATGACATATTTTTTGTTTCACTTCTGTATAACTAATTCAACTGGGGGGAAAAAAAGTGTGAGTTACTTTTCAAATCTGACAAGTCCGACAAGACTGACATATTTGATTAATATTAATGTACAGTAACGTCAGCAAACAACAGAAGGGGAAAAAAAACAAAAACAGCTCCGGGTTTAAAATTTAAAATTCATAAAGACGATTCAGAGGAGACGTCGCATGGGACGTTACCTCGCGGAGCTCCGTGATGCAGCCGACCGCGCACCAGTCGAACTCCACGCTGCTGCCGATGCGATACACGCCCGAGCCGAGCACCATGACGTGCTGGTCGTCGAAGCCCAGGTCGTCCTCCGTCCCGTGGTAGGTCAAGTACAGGTAGTTTGTGTGGGCGGGCCACTCGGCCGCCACCGTGTCGATCTGCTTCACCACAGGGAGGATGGACCAATCGTGGCGCAGCTTTCTCACCACCAGCTCGGTGCTGTCGGGGGGAAAAACACAAGGAAAGTCCAGGATAATAGAGAGGAGGGAATAAAGTACAATCTGATATAGAGTCCGACTGATATATTGGTATGTAATATATTATATCTATTTAAATCATATTTATATATTATATATATATATATATATATATATATATATATGATAGTGATATGAGCCTTTATATATGGATAGAAATACATAAAGGCTCATATCATTATCATCTCTTATGTTTACCAATATTACAATTTTTATTGTACAGAATAGGCATTTATGTTTAAGTTTAAGAAAAAAGATATATATCAAACCACTGCTGGCTAAATAAATAAATATTATAATGTATATTCTGGTCTGTATAGACTTTTCCACCCTCACCTCTGCACCGCCTGTGCGATCTGCTTGTCGGAGAAGCCGAGCTGCTTGGCCTTGCGCATCACCTCCGGAGGCATGGTGCTCTCATCCTGCTCGGAAGGACGGAAACAAGAAAATCAAATAAATAAAGACTCCCGGAGAAGGAAAATTCTGCTCCTTTCCCCTTCGACAGATCTCACCTGGTTGTAGGTCTCCAGCAGCCGCTCGTGGTCGGCGATGTTCTTCATCTTGTGCAGGAACCAGCGGTCGATCTTGGTGAGCTCGTTCAGCTGGTCAACCGTGTAGCCGGCCTTCAGCGCCGCCGCCAGCACGAAGATGCGTTTGTCCGTGGGAGTCTGCAGCTCCTGGTGAAGCAGTAACAGAGAGCGAAGTTATCGTTTACTGTAACACCCAGAGTTATATATTCTGTCTGCAGGCTAGTTATTAGTCATTTCACAGTACAAATAAAGAGTCTGTTCTAGACCTGTTCAAGGTTAAAGGGATAAAAAAAATTAAAAAAGAAACTGAATTGTCAGATATCAGCATATTTATAATCATTTATAAACTACATATATTTTCTATGAAAAAAGATAAGTTAAAACATTCCTCTATGAACAAAGATTCATATCCATATTTCATGTTTGTATTATTCTTATTCGTCTATTGAAATGTTATAATCCTGGTTCAACTCTTTGTTAAGCTGTTTTGAAAAGCGCCTTTTGAATTATTGCCATTATGACTATTATTGTTATAAACTACATCATTACCAGACATTATCTGCCAGTGCAGAGCAGTGATATGTAATTTTGTGATTTTTTTTTTCTTCTTCCCGCACATGGAAATGATGAAGCATTTTCCCCAGATCAGTGGAAGTTTGGAAAAAATCAATGTTTTGAAACATCTTCAAAACTCACCGCAGGTTCGAATGACGGTAGAATCACAGGGACTCAAGTTGCAAGAGTCACGGGTTAAAAAAAATGTAAAAAGAAAAATTGAGTAAGAGGAACAAGCTACGTTTTTATTTTACGTTTTCGGAGACGGGTTTGATCGTGTGGTCGAAGCCCACGCAGTTCTCGTCCACCATCCTCAGAGCTTTCTGGAAGGCCTCCTCAAAGCTGCGGCCGATCGCCATCACCTCGCCTGACGAGAGCAGGACAAGGTGAAGATGTCAGCAAATATGTGTTCCCCCCCCTCCCCCCAAAAATAAAAATAAAGATAATGGAATCTGTGGCTCGTACCGACGCTCTTCATGGAGCTGCCGATCTTGGTGGAGACCCTGAGGAACTTGCTGAGGTCCCAGCGAGGCACCTTCACCACGCAGTAGTCCAGACTGGGCTCAAAGTTCGCCGTCGTGGAGTTGGTGACAGAGTTCCTACAAATAAAATTACATTTATATTACATTTCACAAACATACGGGTTTTAAAGGGATGTTAAAAAATATATAAATATATTTATATATTAAGGAAAATACAAACAGTAAATGGAAAAAGTGTCAAAATTCATGCCCTTATCACAATTTTCCAAACAGTGGTTAAGTCTTTTTTGTTAACATTCAACAAAATAATTCCAAACCTTTTCAAAGCGTAACAGTAAATACGGTCAGGTTGCTGTACGAGAACCTTCCTGTACAAACATTCAGGACTGAGTTTCGTACTGCAGGCTATAAGAAAGTGTCGCCGTTTGTATTGGACGATCTCCGAACAACGTACTTGAGCTGCGGCAGCGGGATCCCCAGGCCGAGCTTGGCCGCCACGTAGGCCAGAGGGTAACCCGTCGCCTTGCTGGCCAGCGCCGAACTCCGCGACAGGCGGGCGTTCACCTCGATGATGTAGTACTGCGACGAAAAAAACCCCCATCACGTACAGTACAGAGGTTGTTACGTGTGTGTGTGTGTGTGTGTGTGTGTGTGTGTGTGTGTGTGTGTGTGTACCTGCTCCGACTCCGGGTTGAGGGCGTACTGGATGTTGCACTCCCCCACGATGCCCAGGTGCCTGATGACCTTGATGGCCGTGTTCCTCAGCATGTTGTACTCGTGGTCGTTGAGCGTCTGACTGGGCGCCACCACGATGGACTCCCCGGTGTGGATGCCCAGAGGGTCGATGTTCTCCATGTTGCACACCTGGATTACACAACGAATGAACGTAGACACGTGAATAGATGATACCTAAGCTACATTTAACGTAAATGAATCTTCACCATGGGCCCCCCCCCCCCAAAGTGAAGCCCCAACATTGCGTTTATCCGAGGAAGTCAGTCATTTTGTTTCAAAGTGAAAAAAATGTCATACTTTAATTTATATTTTCCTGTATTCTCTATTCTATTCTCCTCTCTATATACTAAATAACAATGTAGGTTAATTATAAGAAGTTATGATAATATTGACATACAAGGAATTAGACTAAAAACCTGACAGATAACATCGGCCGATATGAGCAATACGCCGATATATAAACTCTTTATTTTACACTACAATGCAAAAAAGATGTGTATTTGTGTTTTACATTTCACATAAAAATATATCCTTATCAGTCAAGGAACCATAACCTCATCAGCAAACCATCAGTGCCTCATTGTGAAGAGGTCAATTTATTATACTTCTCACCGTCACATAAACTAAATCTGCAACTTTTTATTTAACCTAAATGTTCAACTTGGTCACGTTTCTGATTTAGTGATGTTTCGCCTCTTGTCGCGCGCCGTCTTCTACCCACCGTGACGCAGTTGTCGTAGGCGTCGCGGACGACCTCGTACTCAATCTCCTTCCAGCCCTTCAGGGACTTGTCCACCAGGACCTGGGTGGTGTGCGCGAAGGCCGACGTCACCAGCGTGGTGAGCTCCTCCTTGTTGTAGGCGAAGCCGGACCCCAGGCCGCCGAGAGCGAACGCCGAGCGCACCAGGACCGGGTAGCCCAGACGCTCTGCGGCTGCCACTGCCTGGCAACGGGGCAGAAACAGAAACTTAGACACCATGTTTTTGGGCGGAATGGAGGTGAAGAACCGGGGGGGGGGGGGGGGGGGGGGGTGTTCGTCTCCTCACCTGCTCCACGGACAGCGCCGCTTCACTGGGCGCGACATGCTCGTTGATCTCCTCCATTTTCTCCACAAAGACCTTGCGGTCCTCCGTCATCTCGATGGAGGCCACCGGCGTTCCCAGGACCCTCACGTTGTACTTCTCCAGCACGCCGAGCTTGGTCAGCTCCACGCCGCAGTTCAGGGCCGTCTGGCCGCCGAAGGTCAACAGGACGCCGTCGGGACGCTCGTTCTTTATCACCTGGGGGCGGCAAGAGTGGGAAATTTCTGACACGCGCTAGTTTGAAAAAATAATTGAGATTGAAATCTTTCCCGTTACTGTCCACGAATTCAATTAAAATCCTGGAACTCTCCACACGAGCGAGTGACATGAATTCGTACCTGAGTGACGTACTCTGCGGTGATGGGCAGGAAGTAGACCTTGTCGGCCAGGCCCTTGGACGTCTGGACCGTGGCGATGTTGGGGTTGATCAGCACCGTCTGGATGTTCTCCTCCTTGAGAGCCTTTATAGCCTGGAAGACCAAAACAAAAATATAAAACTGGAATAACAGCCTTCAAATATTTAGATGACATAAAGGAGCGGAACAGAGTCCTAATTTTCCTGCAGCCCAACATGTCCATTTTGCAGATTTTGACTTTTTTGAAAACTTTTTTTAGACTCTTTTACCGACCTGGGATCCCGAGTAGTCGAACTCTCCCGCCTGGCCGATGGACAGTCCACCAGAGCCCAGGATCAGAACCTTCCTGGGTCGGGTCACTTCCTCAGGCTTCGGGGAATCCGGGTAGGTGAGGTGATCCATCAACCGCTGCTTGACTGGGGAGAAAAAAATTACAATTTTCTTGACACTATTTGTAGAACTACTGTTCTGAACGCCATGTCGTTTGTAGCAGTGAAGAAGAAAACAATAGCGAAATAAAAACAAATATAAATAAAAAAACATACCGGTAGACAAATCGGTATCAGCGTTTATGACTGATATGAAATCTTTAACTGTGCATAATAGGCAAAACTGACAAAAGAGATTTTGTTGTTTATATTTTACGTTTTTTTTCTTTGATTCAAGTTCTATATATTTGGTTGTATGTGTGTTTTTTTTGTTGTTATAGTTATTTATGATTAAGTTTATGGTTAAAACTAAAATATCAAGCCTCAATTTAATTTCTTTTTCGTAAAGGTTTGATAACGACATCTGAGGAATCATTGACGGATTAACATATCTATATATAGATATAGATATATATCTATATATTTATATACCAGCCAACTCCCTTAATCCACAAAATTAATTCATACAAAATGAAAATGCAGGTCCATATTTAACCCACAGGCAACCAAAGCATTTATTAACTAACAGAGAAAGACAAAGGAGAAAGTGTTACTTGTAAATCACAAACATACAATATCAAAAAGTAGCTGAGCTGTCAGTTTATAATGATGCAACTAGTGCATCGGTTTCCCTGAGAAATAATGTTCTACATTAAAAAAAAAAAGCTGAAGTGAAAGTAAAAGAATAGAAAAAACGGATATAGTTTTTACTCTTTTTCGTGGCGCCGCCCTCCTTGTGGTCTCTCACGGCGTCGAGGAAGACGTCGAACAAGCCGACCAGATCTGTTGGCCCAGCCATGTGCTCCGGATGGAACTGAACACTGGAGAAGAGAAAAGAAAAAATCATATATTTTTTTATCTGATCATCTATTTTAGTCACAAACGAGGCATCCTGGCAGTCCTGGTGTGCCCAGTGTTTTCTAAGCACGTTACCTGAACAGGGGGTGCGTGTTGTGCACGATGCCCTCGTTGGTGTGATCGTTGGCGTTGGTGAACAGGACGTCCCAGTCGCCGGGCAGAGTCTCGGGGTCGACGGCGAACCCGTGGTTCTGACTCGTGATGAAGCAGCGGTTGGTCCCCGTGTGGATGCACGGCTGGTTGTGGCCACGGTTACCGTACCTGAGCGACGAGACGGAAACATTTGAAATACTGGTGGTTATATTATAAACTGGGGTCAGTCTGTTAATATCCATTGTTGTTGTTTTTTTTACAAAATAATCTGGTCTAGTTGCTGTTGTTCGTCCTAATTTTAAAGATTTGGCGAAGGACAAAAACACAAACAAAATATTTTTTGATGAAAACTTTCAAATGCCACAGAACAAATTGTCAACCACTCAAAGTTTCTGATATATTTGCTCACAAACCTAAATAAAAGGATTTAAGTTTAAATGCCATCAGGAACGTTCACTGGACGTTATCATAAAGCTCCCATAATGTTTTGTGCACCTGGAATGATCTCGCCGAGGAAATCTGGTCGGCTGACTCAGCAATTTATTTTTTTAATCGGAGATATTTTATACAGATTTTATGTGAATTCAATTTTTTGGGGATTTCATTTCATATTTGTTTGAACTGCTGCCTTGTGAAGAACCTCGTAATCTGAATTAGGATTATAACCAGCATATGTGAAAAAAAATAATAAAAGAATATTAGAAAAAATACATAAGAAAAGACTGTTCCCAGTAAATTATCCTGGGAATTATCTAAATGACAAAAATGTGAATGACAAATGAGTTTTAAAAAGAATTCAATGTGTTCCAGCAGTCAGCTCTTCATATGATTTAGAGTTTGGGGATTTACATGATTTGTCCAGTTAGAGGGAAAAATCCACAATCCTTGTTGCCAGCTACAGAAGCCAAAAACAAAAAAAAAATTCCAGCGGCAGGTTGATGGGAACATTCCCAGCCCCGTCCTGACCTTCACACGGAGCCTGATAAACCCCTGTGGAACATCCACACAGCGGAGGAGGCGGAGGAACCGTCCCCATCTTACTTCCCGGCTTGTTTGTTTTGTCTTTTTCATAACACGGGGCCGGTCGGCCCGACGCTCCGCAGCTCGCGCAGGAGGAGGAGAGCGGACAGACTGCTGAGAACAGCAGAAATCCACATTTCACATCGCAACTCTCCCAAAGAAAAAAGAAAAGTGCGTGTGTGTGTGTGTGAACGTCTGTGTTTCCACAGAGCAAAGTGGGACGCGTTCCCAAAGAAATCCTCCATAACACGAGCGCAACACTTTAGTTACGACTTTCATCACATCTGGACGTTTATATCGTCCAACTACACGTCGAAAAAACAAGGTTGATCTTTTGTCAACTGTGTGATTTCTTTTTAGATTTTTTTTTACTTGATATTTTGGTGTTTTAATGTTTTAATAAAGTCGTCTGCGAGGAAACTGACTTCATCTTGTAGGTCTTCGCTCCGATGACCAGCGAGAGCAGCTGGTGTCCGAGGCAGATGCCGAACACCGGCTTGGGCCGGTCCACGCACACCACCGTCCTCAAGTTGTCGATGGTCGCCCGACAGAGCTGAGGGTCGCCGGGGCCGTTACTGATGAACAAACCGTCGAAATCTAGAAAAGACACGAGAAAAAGAAAAAATGAACACCTACGATACTTAAGATTAAAAAAAAAAAAGATGCCGTGTGTGAAGCAAAGAGATTCCTTCCAACCAACTGATGATGTGGCTCATATGATCGATTAATCGATTAGTAATCGATTACTATATGAATAGCCAACTATTTTGTAATCGATTAATCGGTTCAGTAGTTTTTAAGGGGAAAAAAGACAAAATTCTCTGATTTCAGCTTCTTAAATGTGAATATTTACTGGTTTCTCTGCTCCTCTGTGGCAGTAAAACTAAATACCTGTGTTTGGACAAAACAAAACATCCTCTTGTGGTTTTGGGAAACACAATCTGCATTTTTTTGACATTTTATGAACCAAACAACTAATTTAGAAGTCGAGAAATGAATCGACAGATTAATCGATAACGAAAATAATGGTGAGTCGCAGCCCTATATTAGAGTTCCAGGAATTTCGGCTAATATTAATAATTAGAAAAATTCACGTGAACGCCAATTTGGGTACATTTAATTTTTTAATATGGTATTTGGTTGTAACGATTAGTTGCCATCCACATAGATTCATATTTATCATTGATAAAAAATGGACAAAGTCACTGGATCCGGAAAACGAAGCCAAAGCGATAGTGCCCTGAAGCCTGTATTCTCTGGTATCACCAGCAGGGGGCGACTCCACTTCACACTTTGTTAATTTTGCTAATGTTAGACAGGTTTTATTAGTGGAAATGTTCCTTAATCATCAACGACATCGGGCAACGTGTCAAAAACAAACTAAGTTCAGTTCCTCACTGGCGATCTAACATATTTCGTTGCAGAGGCAGCGGGATACTGACCCGTGCTGTCCAGCGGGTGGTCCCAGGGCAGGACGGTGACGCGGGCTCCCCTCTCGGCCAGGCAGCGGATCTGGTTGTATTTGATGCCGCAGTCCAACGCTGTGATTCGCAGACGACCCTCCGGGTTGAACACTCTGGGCTCCTGGAGACAAGCGAAGGAAAGGTTTTTCCCCAGAATTTTGACAAATGAGCAGATTTGTTTTGTTTTTTTCAACGTGAGGTCGTGTTACTGTACCTTCATGGAGACCTCCTGGACCAGGTTCCTGTGGTCGGGGTTGTCGAGGGGAATGCTGTCCTCGGCAGTCCCGTCCACCACCAGCTTCCCCATTATGGTGCCCTTCTCTCGGATCATTTTGGTCAGACGTCGAGTGTCGATTCCTGGAACACGTTGGAAAAATATGGTCCCAAGAGAAGAAAAAGTTTTGCGTAGTTGTCGGAAACTAAAGCTTTTGTATTTGAATATTTGTAATAAAAACCACACTATCTGTTTAAGTCTTCTACTGTATGTTCTGACCTTGTAGTCCAGGAATGCCTTGCTCTTTGAGCCACTGGTCCAGAGACTTGACTGAACTCCAGTGGCTGGGACTGTCCGACAGCTCTCCGATGATCAGCGCCGCGGCGTGGATCTTGGACGACTCGAACCACTGAGCACGACGACAGGATGAAGAAAACACGTCACGATATGGCGTTTGGCATGAGGCCGCCCTCTCCTAATAAAAGTTAATGAGACACTTCGTAGATACACTTCACTGCAAACCAACATAACTGCTCACCTTGCTCAGTCCAAATTCCCCCTCCTCGTCCGCTGGCACCCCGTAGTTGCCGACCAAGGGGTAAGTGAGGGTCAGCAGCTGGCAGCGGTACGACGGGTCCGTGAGGGCCTCGGGGTAGCCCACCATCCCCGTCTGAAACACTGACCAACACGGAACATTCGTCATCAGTGCACGACGACATACAGCTCGGTCATATCTGCCACACGCAAAGCATGAATTGCAGATGTTTTGGACTGGGTGTTATTTAAACAAATGCTTTTATTGTATTTTTTCACTTATTACAAGGATTACGACAACAAGACAGAGAACAAGTAAGGTGCAGGGTATTGGCAAGACATCTTCCAGTAAAAGTTCTACGACATTACAATGAGTTCCATTTCGTGACCTAAAATATGCATCAGCATGTTTCCGAAATTCGAAATAAACATCCAATTTAAGAAAAATAAATGAATAAATGTCATGTGAAATAATACAATTAAGGCAAAAAGGCTTCCGTTGCCTTCTCCCCCTCAAGAAATGATAGAAAACTTCTACAAATCCTCTCAAATATAAAATATTTAGATGTTTTGGAGTATTTGTATGAAACGTCCATTTTAACAATGCTTGTATGTAAAGCTGCAGCAGTTAATCGATTAGTAATCAATTACTGAATTAATCGCCAATTATTTTGATAATCGATTAATAGCAGTCAGGTAGTTTTTAGGGGGGAAAAAAGTCAAAGTTCTCTGATTTCAGTTTCTTGAATGTGAATATGTTGTGGTTTCTTTGCTCCTCGGTGACAGTGAACTGAATATCTTTGGTGTGAGGACAAAACAAAAAACATCATCTTGGAGGTTTGAGAAACACGGTCGATATTTTTCACCATTTTTATGAACAAACTTAAACGATTGATCAAGAAGATGATGGACAGATTGATCCATAATGGAAATAACCGTTGGTTGCAGCTCTAGTTGTGTGGATCGCTGGAACAGGATATTCAGGGTGTACATTAGATGATATAATTGATGACCTCAGGTGTCCATTAATATCTGCTGCATCAGAATCAGAATATATAAACAGAATAAGAAAAAGAATGTGCAATGTCATTATATTATATATTAAAAAGCGGTTATTCTGTTAGAACAACCAGAGTCTGGATGATGTCATCCAGATGTGAAGGACTCTGCCTAAAAGTCCCAGTGGAGCAAGAAACATTCCTGTCTGTCCCGTGCCAAACCACGTTGAGAATCCCACCACTTTAACGTTGCCTCGCTCGAAACACACGGACACGCGCAGCAAAGTGGGAAAGTTTGACGTTGCACGAGATCAGCATCTGCACATCTTCAATTCGGCATCGCCGCCGACGCGCTGCGTTCAACGCAACGCCGTTTGAAGCGTTCCAAAGGACACGATGTCCACAACATGGACGCGCGCCCGATGCCGACGTTAGCGAAACCCTTAAATTGGCAGATATTTGAATGGAGTTTGGTGGCACGCACCTGCTGTGAGCGGTTACGACTGTGAGGATGATCTCTGATCGTTGCGACATATGAAGCAACATTCAAACAGGACACGTGCAAATCTAAAGTAAGCTACTCGCGCAGGTGGATTTTTGAAAAACGAGCTGGCTAAAGTTAGCAAGAATTAGCTCGAACTATGCAAAGTGCTCACCAACTTCTCCCGACACTGACACATCGGCACCGAAGAGGCGGCCTCGGAACGTCGCGCCGTCCTCCAAGATCAACGTCGCCGTCGTTGCCATTTTCTCCATCGCTCGGTCCCCTGCAAGAAAGAGAGAGAAGGCACGGGCTAATGATGCTAACGACTGTTAGCGCGCCGGGGGCGACAGAGCAACCAACCGGTGGACGGTCCCGCGGCGGCGGACGAGCAGCCCGGTGCCCACGTGAAACTCACGCCGCGAGGGAGGGAAGAGTGGAGCTGATGAGAACTAGCGACGAACGCGAGATTTGTTCGCGGAGCAGAGATGCGTCTGAGGGGATCCCGGAGCAGGAAAGAAACAAAAAGGAGAGAGAAAAAAAAAAGAAGCCGAGTTTGGTGCGATAATTAACCGCTGAATCGGACGGGACGACGGGAGCAAAGTGTTCCACACACGCCGCCGAGCAGTGTGGAAATCTGCCCCGTAAGTTTGACTAGTGCGTTTCCGGTGTGAAACTTCAGAATAAAAGCCAAACCAATATGCTGCCTCGGTGAATTGACATGCTTTGACTTGCAAAGTAGTGCACATTGGTTATTCTGTGAGTCGGTTTCAATAGTAAATTGTGTCAAAGTCAATAAAAACCATAATGCACATAATTTGCTCACACGTATACACACGTGTGGACCTTTTATTTTCAAGTCAGAATCTCTAATTCCCAGAATCTCAACAGCTGGAATACTGTTTGCAACCAGCAGGAGGGAACTAACCAACTAACTAACTATCTATCTATCTATCTATCTATCTATCTATCTATCTATCTATTTATCTATCTATCTATATATCTGTCTGTCTATCTATCTTTCTATCTGTCTGTCTATCTGTCTGTTTGTCTGTCTCTCTATCTTTCTATCTATCTATCTGTATGTCTATCTGTCTGCCTATCTATCTATCTATCAATCTATCTATCTATCTATATTTTATCTATCTCTATCTATCTAACTATAAGATAAGATAAGATAAGATAAGATAAGATAAGATAAGATAAGATAAGATATACCTTTATTCGTCCCACAATGGGGAAATTGGGAAAACAGCTATCTATCTATGAAGGGATCTTAATATGTATTTTAATGCGTTTACACTTTGCCCTTTCAAATGAATGAATAAATGCCCCCCTAATTTCTAATTGTCATAACAATATATAACGCTCAAAAAGTGGCATTAACTTAAACGCCTCAGATGAGTAGTAGAATAATAAATCAGTATATGTTCATGCTAACTGGCATGGAAGGGGATGTAGCTCAGTGGTAGAGCGCATGCTTTGCATGTATGAGGCCCCGGGTTCAATCCCCGGCATCTCCACTCCTATTCTTTTTTTTTTTGTGAGAAGCACTTTCTGTCATATTCCTTGAAACCGTCGTAACAAACCGATCGCGATGAATACACTGACTGATCCGACACTGAGACGGAAACGAGCCCTCATCTGTGGCCGCGGCAGGACTGTGAAGAACACGACCCATCGGAGAGTTCTGACCGGTTGAACCGGCTTTCTCCTGCCCGCTCGTCGGCAAACAACCGCGTCAACTCCGGGAGGAGAAGCGGGTGAGAGATAATGTTCTGCTTCATTTGGGTGAACGCGGTTCATGTTGTCGAACTGTGTGGCCAACAGAACTGTTGGGAAGCGTGTGTGTGTGTGTATCGGGCAGCGCGCAGTTAGCCTAGCTGGAGGCTACGAGCTAAGTGAGCTAACGCTACGTTAGCTTGTGTGTGTCGACAGCTGCCCTGTCGTTATGACGTAATGAGCAAATGACGTTGTTTGTTTATCTATATCCGCTCTGAACGGGATGAAGCGTTACTTTTTTGTTGGTGTGTGTGTGGGGGCGTGTGGGGGGGCGTGGCTAGAGGTGATTGACGAAGGGGCAGGAAATGAAATGAAAAGTGCTGTTCAATGTAAGGCAATGTGAATATTTCACTAAGTTGACCTCCCTCCTCTTATACCAGGTACAGCAAGTTGTGCATGAAGACGTCCAGGACCTGGAGGTTGACTGCCACGGACCAGAGCACCGAGACCGGACGATGCCCGTCAACGGCTCGAGAAGCAGGTCAGCAGAGGACCAGGTGAGTCGCTCATGAGACTGTAGGTTCAGCATGGAGTGGTAACTGTCTTGTGTACAAAAGCTACTTTAAAATCCATATGGCAATGTTGTAAAGCATTCCAGAGTGTAAACATTTATGCCAGGTGGGTTGTTTTAATTACAGACTCTGAACCTCAGAACTACTTATGATCTTCAATATTTATCTAAACAAAGTCATAACACAAATATATATGAAAGAGTGGCTGGTATCAATTATACTTGGCTCCCACAAAAGGTGACATAGAAAACTGTGTTAGTCACTGCAGATGATGCTGCTGTAGCGTTGTCAGTCTTTTACAGTAATGTTGATCTATTATTGTGATATTCTTTGTACAGGACCAGTGCCTAAGAGTCGACGACAGCACAGCCTGACCCGTCAGCCGACAGACCTGCTTTGACACTAGAACTAGGAAACCCTGTGCAGACAGTATCTTCATTGTTGTACATATGTTGTTTATGCTAATATTATAATATATATTTGGTATATTGCATGATGTTCCAAAAAAATAAACAGGTGTCATGACACATTGTGTTCTAATTATTTGTGCAGCTTGTAAAGAGGTAAATGTAATGGTTGGATTGTTTATGCTGAGAGTATAAGGAAAAGGCCTTGAATATTTAAAAGATTTTTATTCCAACAATATAGAGCAGGTTATGCAGAACATAAATAAACATTGGTATTGCACAAAATACTGTGTGCAAAATGTAAACCTCCATACGTGGCAGCCTGGACAAGGGGGTCATGAAGTTGCCCACAGCACTTTCTTTTCCACGTCTGAGGGCAGTTCTGGCAGACATAAGTAGGAGGAGGATCTGCCGATGTGAGGTGTAGTAAGTGAAGCAGCAGGCTCGTGTCACGTCACTGCTCAAAGCTCAGTCCTCGAGTTCTGACCTGTACAGTAACACATGATTAGATCAGATGCATGATAACTGATTAGATGTATGATTAAAGTGAACTCAGTCTGAGCTGACAACACTCATGTGGAAGCTCTGACGTGCTAAACAACATGTGATGAGTCCTGTACAACATCCACCTTCATCGTGTCAGACAGTAACTATAGCTAAACTTATTTAGTCAAAATACAAAAATAAACAACGGAACAGACTCGCCCGGTGATGGTGAAGCTGATAATTACCACAGCCTTCAACGCACCATTCCTCCCCGGTCCGCGGCGGTAACTAAGGAGATCTCGGTTGTGTTTACAGCAAAGATGGCCGCCCTGCTAGCCGCTAGCCGCTTTAGCTCGCAGCGGGTCCGCAAAATGACCAAACTGTGAAGACGCCACCGTCTCTGAGACAACTCTTCCCTGGACGAGCTTCCCCGAATAATCTCTAAAATGCAACTGAGGCATTTAAAGACGCTGTTAACGCCCCAGGTGAGTTCCGCGACAGCGAGCTAACGTTACCCGACGCTGGGGAGCAACATCACTTCAAAAACAAACAGAAAAAAATGTGTGATTGTGCAACGGCAGTTGTGTTTAAATGACAAGACTCGACGACTGTAACGAAACAACAAGATGGCTCGCGACAAATCGGCGTTGAAGGGATTTTCCCGATCCACGGATAAATACAGTTTTGTTTACAACTACCTTACTTTGCTCGCTAGCAACTGCGCTGCGATACTCGGTTGAGAACCAACAAAGTCCCAAATTAGCTTATTTAACAACGACTAATACTTGACAATAGCTCAGCTGAATGCGCCGTTTTCATATTTAGGACATGGTCGAACATGTTGTCCATGAGTCGTTGTGTTTGGAAAAAGTGAACAGCTGTGAGAGTAAAAACAGTTAAATCTTCCATGGAGTTTGGCGTGACAAAACATAACAGTGTGTCTATTTCTTCTTCGTCTCTTTGTGGCAGTTTTGTGTCTTTGTCCTATTTGTGCATCTCTTTCTGCGGTCTTCGGAATTATATTTAGTTTCTGTAGGGTTGGTCTTCCTAATTTTTTTGTTTTTTTTTAGCTGGTGTTGGAATATTAATCTCCACAATTATTGGATATTGCAGTATAACGTTAGCAGGCCACACAACTTTTTTAAAATGTTTTACTTTATTGTCTTTATTGACGATTAGATATAAAACAGAAGATGACAAGATCAAAATAAATACATGTAATTAAACAATTTTAATAAATATATAAGAGGTTGTTTCTTAAACCTGGGTCATAGAAAAACAATTGTTCAAAATAAATCAGAGTTTGCTCACTTTATTGTTTTTGGTAAATGTCTCCATTTATGAATCAAATTATATCATAAAGTTTATCAAGTTTTGGGGAAAATCTTGCCTTATAAATGTGGGACTGACCAATTTTGATTATAAGATCGACGATGTAAGTGAGAGGTTTGTCATCACATGTAAATTTAGTGAGGATGTCTGGCTTACACAACATGTCACGTCCAGCTATCAACGGCTCTGTGATTGGTCGGAAAGTCACGCTCGCTAGCCTCACTTCACTTTTTTTTGTTTTTACAATGTTAGCGATACAGAATTCTACGTGACAACAGCAATGAACATTAATTCTGACTGGGGATTTGATCTGTGACCTGTCAACGAAAGAACTAGATACATTCAGGAAAAACACAAAGAATGTCAAACTGATTGGTAATAAATACATTTTGCGTTACTTGGTAGAGAACCGTTGAAAAAGTCCCCAATTAGCCAATTTCATACCAACGAATACTTAACAATAGCTCAGCTGAATACGCAGTTTTAATGATAAGGACATGGTCAGACAATTTCAGTCATTGTCTTTGGACCAACTGAATCAGCTGTAACAGTAAAAACAGTTAAATCTTCCCCGGAGTTTGGCGTGACAAAACATAACAATGTGTCTCTTTAGCTTCCACTTTATGTCTCCTTGTGGTAGCTTTGTGTGTTTGTTATATTCGGGCATCTCTTTGGAGTCACTTTGAGTCTCTTCATTGTAAAGTTGTGTGTTCATTTTGTGTCTCTGCTGGTCGTTTTGTTTCACTACAGAGGTTCTGCCCCAGGGAGCCCCTGGCTGAGTCCTCAGGGGCCCCCGTCTAGTAATCCGTCCATAGTGGCCTCAGCAGCTAGTAATGATGTCTGACTGTTGTTTGTCTTCCCTGGTTTCTCACAGGAGGGTGCGGCCAAGGTGACGTGCATGGCCTGGGCGCCGAACAGCACCAAGTTCGCCGTGTGCACAGTGGACCGGGTGGTGCTGCTGTACGACGAGCAGGGAGAGAGGAGAGACAAGTTCTCCACCAAGCCCCTGGACTCCAAGGTGACGGAGACACTATGAGACAAGTTCACATCGTGGAAATTCACGTTTGAGTAAAATTGGATCTGCCGCAGACACTAACGTACACGTGATGGATAGGATTTATTATGAAATCCTGAATTTAATACAAGAATGTGAGGTTCTAAATACACGAGGGGGAAATAGTGGCTCAAGCAACGACAACATGTGAGCACTGAGTGATTTCTGCAACTGTTCTGAGATGAACAGTTGTTTGTGTAACTGATAATATTCCCTTGTAATCATTTTATTTTCAGTACGGGAAACAAAGCTACGTCGTCAACGACATGGCGTTTTCACCGGACTCCACCAAAATCGCCATCGGCCAGTCGGACAACATCATCTTCGTCTACAGAATCGGAGAGGATTGGTAATTTTCCACATTAAACATGATTATTTTTTTTTTTTAATTTATTTATATCAGTGTATTTAGACTTGTATTTTTTTAAATCTTTCTCTCCTAGGGGCGACAAGAAAGTCATTTGCAACAAGTTTGTTCAGACGGTAAGTCATCTTGTGAAGACATTTTGTTCAGGCAGCTACTTATAAAAGGTGAAGAAGAAATGCAGTTTTGAGTTTGTTATTATGTACAACAATAAAATAAAAAAAAACAGGAATAGCTGCACCATTTCTGTATTTAATGGAAAATGCTGTCTGGTATATTTTGTTTTTTTTAGGCTGCTAAATATTTCTATTTGTAGACGTGAAGCCGCGTTCGCCTGAAAACTTGTCATGAATGTCTTATGAAGATAATGAACCAGTTACAAGATTCTATTCACCGTTTTCTCACAGAGTGCCGTGACTCACCTGCTGTGGCTTGAAGAACACTCGATTGTTTACGGTTTAATTGATGGCAAGGTGAGTCGGCAACACTTATCAGAAACAGCCTGAGTTACACTTTACACACAGTTTGTTTCGAGTATAACAATTATCAGCGGCGTCGGGAGCAGCAGAGACGGACGGTTGTAGTAGAAGTCGTACCTCCTGTGTCTTGATGTACTAAGTATCTAATTCTTACATCAGTGGTGTTTTCCACTGCATCAGACTTAAGACGTTGTGGCTCAGCGTTGAAACGCTGGAGTTAAAATCACATTTGTATTTGCTATTCTGTCACGTGAACGAAAACTTGTACTCGTTTTCATGTTCGGACTCTTTCCACAGATCCGTCTCGCCAACACTCAGACAAACAAGTCAGCCACCATCTACGGCACCGAGTCCTGCGTCGTCTCCCTGACGTCCAAGTGAGTCAGAAACCTGCTCCCGTATGTTTCTGTGTCTGCTCTGTGATTGCTCTGTCTTACTATGTTTTCTTTTAAGCGTTATCTGTTCCTGCACTATGACTAAAAAGAATAAAAAAGACAAAGACACAAAACTACCACAAAGAGACGAAGAAGAAATAGACTACTACGTAATGGTACATTTTTTTTGCTTTTGTGCTTATTTGTAAAATCCACGTGTGTGTCAGTGCTTCTGGTAAAGGCATCCTGTCGGGCCATGCCGACGGGACGGTCGTGCGTTATTTCTTCGTCGATGAAGGCTCAGGGGATTCTCAGGTAACCTCACACGTCCTTACCACATACACTGTATATACTTGATGCCATTTTCCATATTTTCCAGTTTAAGTCGTTGTTCTTTCTTTCCAAAGGGCAAGCTGTTGGTGCACCCGTGCCCGCCCTACGCGCTGGCCTGGGGCGCCAACAGCATCCTGGTGGGCGGCTGCGACAAGAAGGTGGTGGCCTACGGCAGAGAGGGTCGCGTCCTGCAGACTTTCGACTACAGCCGCGACCGGACGGAGCGGGAGCTCACCGTGGCGACCACCAGCCCCAGCGGGCAGTCGGTCGTGATCGGCAGCTACAACCGGTCAGCGTGCGATCGAGTCTGTGGCCTCCGTTAATATAAGTTACACACTGTAGCTTTAAAAAATATGTGTGCGAATAATCGCAATTTAAAAATTCATTATTTAGCTTCTTTTTTTTTCACTTAAAGCCACATCTCACCTCTCTCTTCATTTAGCATCATTTGTCTGATGTTTCCTCCAGGTTGCGGGTGTTCAACTGGGCTCCGAGGAGAAGCGTGTGGGACGAAGCCAAACCCAAAGAGATTCTCAACCTCTACACCGTCACCAGCTTGTGCTGGAAGAAAGACGGCTCACGACTCTGTGCTGTAAATACGTTATTCCTATTCGTTTGCCTTTTACTCAAACAACCGACCGTGGCATTGAAATGCTGCGTCTGCTACGCGGCTCTTCATTCCTCAGATGATTAGATAAAGACGACAAAAACACAAATCTATAAATGAGTTGGTTTGTTCGGTTTTCTTCTGTATTTGTTGATTGTGTGTGTGTGTGTGTGTGTGTGTGTGTGTGTGTGTGTGTGTGTGTGTGTGTGTGTGTGTGTGTGTGTGTGTGTGTGTGTGTGTGTGTGTGTGTGTGTGTGTGTGTGTGTGTGTGTGTGTGTGTGTGTGTGTGTGTGTGTGTGTGTGTGTGTGTGTGTGTGTGTCTTGACAGGGAACACTGTGTGGAGGAGTGGAACTTTTTGATTGCTGCCTGCGACGGGCCATCTACAAGAACAAGTTTGAGATGACCTACGTTGGCCTGAGCCAGGTACAAACAGTCAGCCGTTGTCTTAACCACGAAACTGCACAAAAACAGAAATTCCAGCGCTCACTTTGGTCTCCGCCTGGAAACATGAATCCACTGATGCATCAGTTTACTAAATGTTCACGGTGACCCCAATAGTGGCAATATTCCTTTACATTTTTGATTAATTTCTGCAGTTTCCATCTGTGCCGTCCTCACGCGTCCCATCTTCCTCCAGGTGATCGTGAAGAATCTCTCCACGGGAACCCGCGTGGTGCTGAAGTCCTACTACGGTTACGAGATAGAAGAAGTGAAGATCTTGGGGAAGGATCGCTACCTGGTGGCCCACACCTCGGACACTCTCCTGCTTGGGGACCTGCTGTCGAATAAACTGAGCGAGGTGGGACTTATTACTACTATTATATAATAATTATTATTATTTTATGTCGTCATTTGAATCAAAGTGTGGATTGTGCCTCCCGTCTTTCAGGTGCGGTGGCCCGGTTCCGGGGGAAATGAGAAGTTCTTCTTTGAAAATGAAACGGTAAGTAGTGAAACAGGTTGTAAGAAACTGAGATTATGAGTTTTCCAATGAGATTGACAACAAGACAGTATTTGCATTTGATTCAGCAGAACTTTGCTTCTTCACAATTGTTCACCACTTGTGTTTTCAGGCGTGCATGATTTTCAATGCGGGCGAGCTGAGTCTGGTGGAGTACAGCAACAACGAGATCCTGGGACCGGTCAGAACCGAGTTCATGAGTCCTCATCTCATCAGGTGGGCCCAGTTACACACAGTTACACACAGTTAGTTACACACACGCACACATTTATCAAGTCGTGCTACGACGCTGGAGGAACAATTGCAAACATGTTCGTCCGGTTGCAGAGAAAAAACACACTGAATCGTACTAGATCCTCAGGTCTTGTAAGTAATGAGTCACAAGATGAAATATTCCCATGAAGAGATATTGTATACCTTCCTGGTGAAATAAAGGATAAATAAAATATTTCAGCTTGATAAATAAAGTGACAATTTTAGCATTTTGACATGTAGCATGTAGAAATGTGTAGATGTTCAAGGACGTTTTACCTCTTATCATCTTTTTGATCAGCAGTTGAAAAACGATTCCTGTTTTCTACTCTTAAGATCGGAGTTGATGCAAATAATTATTAGCATTTATGTATTTTTTACCTGCTCGAACGCCACACAGGTGGAGCGGGACAACCAGTCGCCGAAAGCTGACTTCCTCCTGGCAACACTGCGTTGTCCCACGCCTGGTGTGGAAACTGTTTTGGTTTATTGTGTGTGTGTGGGTTCCCCACATGTCTCTGGTACTATTGAGTGCTGCCTCTCAGCCGCGGCGATCCCTCACAGTCAATCACCCCTGGCCTGAAATGGGTTAAATGAAGAACTAGTTTATTTAAATGTTCATTAAATGAATAAAAGTCAGTTACTGTATGCATTTCCAGTTCTGTCCACTAGAGGGCCGTATGGTGCCGTGCAGGAAACGAGGAAAGAGACTCGGCACATCCTCGTTTAATGTATTCACACCTGTCCAGACTGTCAGGCCTCGACCGTCACCGACTAATGGTCGACTGCTGCTGCCTGAGGTTGAGCAGCTTCCTCGCCTCCGGCTGCTCACCGCCATTGTGTCAACAGCACGACCAGGTGCATCCTGGGATTTCAAGTTTGATGAACAGCAGTTTTTTTTTTTGTGTGTGTTCGTGTTGTGTCCAGTGTCCGACTAAATGAGCGGAAGCAGAGGGGAGTCAAAGACAACAAGAAGCTCGCTTACCTGGTCGACATGAAGACCATAACTATTGGTGAGTGGGAACAATCAGACGAAGCATTGAACAGTCCAACCCCACACAGGTTTTCCTGCTGCCGTTGTTTGTTTTTCTTTCCATCTGCTGTCAGTTTATGTTGTTTTACACACGAATCGAGCCGGAGAGCTCGTTCTAACCTGGGTCAAGCCTCCGTTGTCGCTTCACCACGATATTAAACTGCTAAACTGCTACAGCGACACAAAGTGGGCCGCACCGGTTTTAATTAAAAACACAGTGTTGACCTCACATCGTCATCACACGACTTGATCCCAGTGCAGGAAGTAGACAAACTGACTACCCCTTTCTCAAAGGATCATGGGTAATTACAGAGAGTCCAGTTAATGTTTTATCACCGTACATCCTCATGCTGACCCCTCTCTCTACTCAGTGGACTTGGCCGGAGGCTGCAATCTGGGAACCATCAGCCACGACTCCAAGATCGACTGGCTGGAGCTTAATGAAACCGGACGCAAACTGCTGTTCAGGGACAAGAAGCTGCGGGTGAGAGTGAAACCGGGGTGGCAACGACCTGGCAAGAGAGGCGGCAGAAACGATAGGCAGGAGGACGGTTCTGCCAAGTAGTCAGTGAAACAGAAAAACAGCTGTCGTCGTCGATTTGGGGCATTTTTCCAAAAGTTAGCGTCGACGTGAAAACGTGACCCGTGGGTTTTACGCACGGACACTTCCTGGTCCTGCAGGTGGTGTCACAGGGAGGCAGGTAGCGGCATAAATCAACCTTGAAAGATATGAAATTGTGCTTATGTGTTGCAGTTGATCCTTTAAGATTATTACGAACTAAAATCTACAAAAAGAGTTTTAGTAGCACAAATGTTTTTTTCTTTTTTATACCTCACGGATTTTATACTTCCGCCCTATCCCGCTATGCTGAAGAAAGTTTTTAAAAAGATTTTCTTGAATCTGCCTGTTTATCCGGATCTGCTCCAAAATGTAAGGACCTCTTCCTCGGACCGTTCCCCAGCCCTCCACGAAATTCCATGGAAATCGGTTCTATAGTTGTTGTTTTGTTGCGTAATCCTGCTTTCACAACAGACAAACAGATGAAAACATATAATATATATTAATAGTTAAGCGTATTTCTTATATCAATGAACACAATATTTTTAAGCTGCCTCCTCAAAAACATCTTTTGCACATAATCTGAAGCATATAAGAGTTTACGATTTTGTTTTGACCCTCCTCGCTTTCCCAAATCCTTAAATGGATTTGTTTCATAAATTCCTTTTTTGTGTTTATAAACATTTTTTGTTATTTTTGTTTTAAGTTGACAATCATTCATTCTACTTTTCACACGTTATGACAGAATCAAAAACACATTTAGTGTAAGAGTTTTGTGCCGGCTGAGTGACAGGGAGGCTGTGATGTCAGTCGTTGGCCCGGGGGAATGAAACAGTGATGTAGGAGCCTCGGGGCAGAGGCATGGAGAACTCCGGTAATTGGGAATCTCCTCAGCGGTGTTTAACGTTTTTGCTGCTCTTGTTTGGCACAAAATGACATTTAAAGATGTTTTTCTTCAGGTACAAATGTATATAATTTTTTTCTTGGTATTTACAAAAATAACTTTAGTTGGACAGTTTGTGAAATATTGGAAACAGAAAAAAACAGCTCAGTTTTCAGACACTGAAGCTTTGTGGAGCTTATGTTGACGCTGAGACCTTCAATTTGAACTAGGGCTGGACGGTATGGCCTGTAAATAATATCGCCATATATTTTTGTCATATCGCGATTCATAAACTCACAATTTAACCCTTTGATGCAGACGATCACACCAGTGTGATGATTCTAGTCGTCCCTGAAACCCACGTCTGTATTAAAACGTTCTTTAATCTTAATCATATTCATTAATGGTTTCCATTGGGACAATTTTAGACTTCAAAGCAAGTCTTATGCCGGCGCCTTTACGAAATTTTACGTAACAATTTGTAGTCACGGTATTCGTGATATCGTCATTTAATACATTGACTATATATTGGAGTTACCGCCCACCCCTTATTTGAAGCTTTCGCTTTTCAGACTTCTGATGTTAACCCTTAACTGATCGTGTCACTGTTAAGGAAATGCTTCACAGTACATCGCACCTGAAAGTTGGATGTGCAACATCACAGCGGAAATATAATTCAATCAATCGTAAGAAACGATGAAAACTGAAGCCATCCTTCGTTAATTCAAACTTTTGCTTTTGCGAGTGAACTTATCAACAGACTGCTCGTCCTCGCTGCATTAAAAGTTGGCCGGCGGAGCTCTGGGGTGAAACCGTAGACAAGAGCATTATTAAAAAGGGGCGGTGGGGGGGGGGGGCAGATATTAAGGAAGCTGATGATTACAGCAGCGGGCGGTCTCTCGTGCACACACATACATATTAAGTGCTGCGGGAGCCACCGGAGCTTATAGAATCTAAATAATCTCCACTCATCAAGAGTATTCACATGGCGCCCGGTGGAAGCTAATCAACTCTCCCCTTCAGGCCGAAGGAGTTTTTAACTCTGCTGATGTAAACTTTTCACAATCTGTCTCACTTCTATTCTCTGGAGCCCGACCGATACGTATCTGTTGGCCGATAATATCGACAGATATGATTCCTTTCAAAGGCATATATGCCGATGGGAAATCTTTTAAACAATGCGGAAAAAAAACTTGCATTTATGTTTACACTTTACATATGATAAATTATGTCAATTTTCTTGGTTCAAGTTCTATATATTTTGTTGTATTTATAGTCATTTATGATAAAATGTGTTGTTGCGCTAAAATATCAAGCCTCAATTACATTTCTTTGTCAGAAAAGTTCGATAACGACATTGTATCAATAAAGTACATCTTATTATTGCAATATATACATCATTAATAATTAATTAATACATAATACATTTTTTAGAAATCTGTCACTATATGTATATCGTCCAATGTATCGGTATCAGAAACTTTGTACTCCCTGATATCGGACTCCAAAAATCCATATCGGTCGGGCTCAAAAACACAAAAGAACACGCGGAGTAAACGCCATGTCAAATATTACATATTAAGATACGAGGGAGGGATGTTGAACAGAGTTATGTGATATGAAGAAAAACCTTCTTTCTTTTACATCTTATAATAGCAAAGCTTTTTTTAATGTCCAACAGACAGTTTACAATAGTTGAAGGAGTTCAGTTTGACATTTTTGGTGGAAATACACCGCTCCAATGCTTTCTTGCCTGGAGTTATATGAGAAGATATAAGTTCAAAATGAAGCTTGTGCCAGCTGCAGGTTAGCGTAGCTTAGCATCAAAACTCAAGGTTTTAGAAAGGCATAAAAAAGTCTTAAATTCAACTTTGACTTTCTCCCGCCTGTTAGTTATGAAACGTTTGCCTGATGTTGCTAAGATCTTATTGTCTCCCAAGTGTTTCAATTCAAGCAAAGGTATAATTAAATTCATTCATCACTTTAATTGGTTAAACTCCCCGTCCATGTTGTGCCTTTATATTGGACTGCGCCACATCCATGTAATTAATTATATGACATAGTAATTATTATTATTATTAAATGCTGTGGGGGGATGTAGAAATATAAGAGAACAATCCATTCATAATTTGGGCTGGTCACGAATAAGGTATTTAATTAAATTCTGTGCTGTATTACAAGAATTTAAAATGATTTAAACCAGCAGCGGGAGGCGGGAAGCCTCGCTGTGTCTGATGACATCCATTTTTATTTGTAGGGATTAATTAGGCTACAGCACTTGAGCTTTGAGATGTGCGAGTGCGCGGAAGCTAACTTCCTCCCGAAAACAAGAAAAGAATATTGG
This sequence comes from Scophthalmus maximus, assembly GCF_022379125.1. NCBI lineage: Eukaryota > Metazoa > Chordata > Actinopteri > Pleuronectiformes > Scophthalmidae > Scophthalmus > Scophthalmus maximus. The sequence goes on along the minus strand of NC_061532.1, from coordinate 18,339,972 downwards.
CCCCGAATATGTCAAACTGTTCCTTTAACGCCGCGCGGCGATACAAGTGGTTGACCTCTGTCCGTCCCCTCCTCCGTCAGCTCCACCTGTACGACGTGGAGTCCAGCCTGAAGACCACGGTGCTGAGCTTCTGCTCCTTCGTCCAGTGGGTGCCCGGCAGCGACGTGGTGGTCGCCCAGAACCGCGGCAACCTCTGCATCTGGTACAGCATCGACAGCCCGGAGAGCATCACCATGTTCCCCATCAAGGTGAGAGCTGGTGCCCTTTGTGCCGTGTGTGTGTGTTGTAGGTTTGTCAAGTTTTCCGAAAACTCGTGCCCCGTCACCTCGCGTCTGTACCGGACGCACGGTGACATCTCTCCCCGTCAAGGGCGACATCGTGGACCTGGAGCGAGTCGACGGGAAGACGGACGTGATCGTGACGGAGGGCGTCAACACGGTGACGTACACGCTGGACGAAGGCCTCATCGAGTTCGGCACGGCCGTGGATGACGGAGACTACGACAGGTGAGTTCTCACCCAGAGGAATTTGATGTACTTGTACTTCCTGCTTCCTGCCTGAGTCGGACTCTCAGGCACAGCAGGGCCGAGCAGAACGGGCCAGATGTCCTTTTATCCAGCAGCTTCCTCTCGAGGGTCCAGCCCTTCGCACTGTCGTGAGTTTAAACTCCTCCGAAAAATGAAAAACGTCCTCGTCGGAAGCCTCAGCTGTTATTACTGTCCTCTCTTGTGTTGGAGGAGCAGCAGCTGAACTCTTCACTCTTCTCTCTGACAGAACTACTCAGAACCATCTGCAGATCATGAAATCTTAAAACCACGGAATTCAGATTCCTCAAAGCACTTGGAAGCTTTTAAAACGTCTTAAAGTTAATTTATTTTTAAAAGGACTGAGTTATGAGACTTTACACGTCTATATATTAAAAGTGGCGCGTGTGTGTCTGTGTGCGTGCGTGCGTGCGTGCGTGCGTGCGTGCGTGCGTGCGTGTGTGTGTGCGTGTGTGCGTGTGCGCGTGTGCGCGTGTGTGTGTGTGTGTGTGTGTGTGTGTGCAGAGCCACAGCTTTCCTGGAGACGCTGGAGATGTCAACAGAGACCGAGGCCATGTGGAAGACGCTCAGCAAGCTGGTTCTGGAGGCTCGGCAGCTACACATCGCAGAGAGGTCGGCGACGCGCACACACACACACACACACACACACACACACACACACACACACAAAGCCATTTCAAACTCACGTTAGTGCCTCTGAACTAATTGCTTTCTTTATCAGTCTTCATTGTAATTGAGACTTATCTCTGGGCCTGAGACAACAAGGGCACCTTCATCACCTGGAATGAAAACACACACACACACACACACACACACACACAGAGCTGTGTCCCCGCCTGACCTCCATCTCCTCCTCCTCTAACTTCATTAATCATCAAAGACGTAAAAAAAAATAATTCCATCATAAGCATTTCCTCCGTCCTTTTTTCCCTCCATCTTTATTCCTCTCTGTTTCGGGAAAAAAACGTTTCACATTTGAATTCTGTGTCATTAATAATGCATATTCTGTTCGTTAGGCGTCAGCGCGATTTGCATAAATCATAAAAATCGGGCAGAGAAATTTTAAAATTTTTTTGGGGGGGGGGGGGGGTCCTGGAGTGGATAATGTTAATGAGGGAGGGAGCGAGAAAAGAGTCGTACAGAGTTTTATTTTATTTTATTTCTTTCATGACTCGTTCATTAATCTGATGCAACTGTTCAGAGAGAGTTGGTTTCATCGCTCAGCCTCTAAAGGCCAATGAGACAAAAGCTCTAATTGATCTCCGTTCATTAAGTGAACAGTTTTTTCAAAGAGTTGCCTCAGTGTTTCCTTCGACCTTCGCTGCAGTGAACATTTCTTTCATTCTTTCTCTTCCCCGTCTTTCTCTTTTTTCCTCTCCCTCTCTGTTATTTCTGTAGGTGTTTCGCTGCGTTGGGGGACGTCTCCACAGTTCGTTTCCTCCACCAAACGAACCAGATTGCCGACAAAGTGTCCGACGAAATGGTGCGTTTCCAATCACCACAGACACAGACAGAGTTTAGATTGAATATCAGTGATTGTATAAAAATGCACACGGAGTTAGTGCGACTGTGCCGTCGCAAACGCAGCTCTGCAGATGTCATAAAACATTCAGATTGTTTTCCTATGAACTCATTTTGGTCGCTGCTCGGTGATGCGAGTGTGTGTGTGTGTGTGTGTGTGTGTGTGTGTGTGTGTGTGTGTGTGTGTGTGTGTGTGTGTGTGTGTGTGTGTGTGTGTGTGTGTGTGTGTGTGTGTGTGTGTGTGTGTGTGTTTGTGTTGTGATCGGTGTGTGTCCTCTGTCTAGGGAGGAGATGGGACAAAGTTCTACCAGGTCAAAGCCCAAATGGCCATGTTGGATAAAAACTTCAAAGCGGCCGAGATGCACTACACGGAGCAGGTCTGTGACACGTACAACCACACCTCGCACACACACACACACGCACGAAAAGACACAATTTGTCATTTAAAATCACACTTAGTTTACCACGTGGAATTCATTTTCAAATTCAGGACAAACCATGGAAAAACATTTGAGCCGTGTTGAATTTTTGACCAGTTTTATTTGACCACTACCAGCAAGTTTGTTCATAGTTTTTGTGAAATGTGCAATATATCATTTTTTCTTCTTTTACTTTCAGAATGCCATCGACGAAGCCATCGAGATGTACCAGGAGCTGCACATGTGGGACGACTGCATCGCTGTGGCTGAAGCCAAGGTGACGCTGACACTGGCCGTACTTCGACTCCACTGCCTGTTTCCCGTAACGTCTAACTTTACCACGCACTCCGTCCCGAACCTACGGCAGGGCCACCCGGAGCTGGACGCCCTTCGCGGGAACTACTACCAGTGGCTGACGGAGACGGGTCAGGACGAGAAGGCGGGCGAGGTGAAGGAGAACCAGGGCGACTTCCAGGGGGCCATCAACCTCTACCTGAAGGCCGGGCTGCCGGCCAAGGCCGCCCGCCTGGCCATCAGCCGGCCGGAGATCACCAACAACAGCGACACGGTCGGCCGCATCGCCGCCAATCTCATCAAGGGGGAGTTCTATGAGAGGGTAAGTGGACCCAAGTGAGTTTTATATAATTTCTACTGGTAGAAAGTACCAGATGCCTAGAAAGGAGAGATATCAGTGGATTCTTTCTTTTTCTGTTGTATACTCACGTCTCCTTCCATTTGTCTGTTATTTCTCTGCATCTTCTTTCTGTCGCTCTCTCTGTGAATTCAATTCTTTATTCTTTATATACACCGCCATCTGTGTTCATGTAAGAGGTGAGCACAAGGTCTGTAAAGAGAGAACGAAAAACCCGATGGCGTCGTTTTTTTTCCATCAGTTTCATCCAGTAAACTTTCTGTATCCTGAAAGGATCCTGTGCTCCTCTGTATGAGAGTATTGTCTCTTGTCCTCTGAACAGGCCGGAGATCTGTACGAGAAGATCCGGAACAACCAGAGAGCCTTGGAGTGTTACTGCAAGGGAGGAGCCTTCAGGAAAGGTACTGCACCGCGTCTGTCCACCACTAATTATAATATTTACATACTTTCAAAGTATAAGAACGGAGTTCTTGTCAAAATACCCAGAATTTGAGTCCATCGCTGCATTCAGATTTTTTTTCACATGGATGTTTTTCACGAATTATTTCTAAAGGCTCCGTAATTTTATGAAATGACTGTTTATTGCAGTTTTTGTTAGCAAATATTCCTGGAACTGGAGTGAACGTTCTGTCCGTGAGGGACTATTATTATATTTGCTGCTGCAGCGGGGCAGTCGGTGTGGGATCGACTCAAAATAAACCTGTGTGTGTGTGTTCGGAGTTACAGCTGTGACGTACTTGGACATGAATTCTTTTTTTCTTCCGGCTCCTTCCTGTAGCGGTGGAGCTGGCTCGTCTCGCCTTCCCCGCCGAGGTGGTGAAGCTGGAGGAGGCCTGGGGAGACTACCTGGTCCAGCAGAAACAGATGGACGCCGCCATCAACCACTTCATTGAAGCCGGGTATGTGGTGAGAGAGAGAGAGAGAGAGAGAGAGAGAGAGAGAGAGAGAGAGAGAGAGAGAGAGAGAGTAAGAAAAAAGGACAGATGGAGAGGAGGAAAGATGACACATACTGTTAAAAAAACAACAACAGTCTAACAGAGATGGACGGCCAACAAGTCTTTCAATCATCCCCAGTACCATGATGGAGAGATGAGGGGAGACATCTTTAAATCTAGTTGTGCCCTAGAAATACCAAATACAGAAACAATGAAAGTGAATTTTGACTGTAGGATCCTGAAACTCTGCATTGAAACGAATAAAAAGTGGATAATTTCTACTGCCGGTGAAGTTTCAACCAAATCAATATATTGTGTAAAGCACCAAATTCACAACATACATTATCTCAGGGCGCTTTACACATCACAATCATTAAATATTATGGAGGGACACCCGACATCAAAAAATCCCTCTAAACAGGAAGAAACCTGCAACAGAACAGAACCGGACTACGTTGTTCCCATGTTCCTCGGGACGGTTGAGTCGAGAGGAGGAAGAGGGAGAGAGAGAGACGAGGAACTGGTCTGGAGTCACAGATACCCGCAGAATTATAATTATATTAATCACAATTCATCTTAAACACATGATCAAGTTTCACTTTAACCTCAACCCAAGTCGCTGTCTGTCCATGTTGTCACCTCCATTTGATGGAGGAACACGGTGTCGACCACATTTTCCATGTTCAAGTAATCAAGTATTACTGGTTCTGATTCTGAAACATCACAAAGTCCGACGTACGTGTTGTTTTCATCCCTCCCAGCTGCTCCCTGAAAGCCATCGAGGCGGCCATCGCGGCCCGTCAGTGGAAGAAAGCCGTCCCCATCCTGGAGTCGCAGGAGGGTTTGGCGGCGGGGAAGTACTACGTGAAGATCGCTCAGTACTACGCCAACATACAGGAATACGAGGTGAGAGGGCGGTAAGGAGGTAGTACAGCTAAAAATTATTGTTCAAGTACCAGAAGTAAAAGTGCACATGTCAGAGTTTTGTCTGTTATATTATTGAATTATAATTATGTGTTGAGTACTTTTAGGTTGCAGCTGGTAAAGAAGGCGGCGCTAATTGTAATTGCTTTGGATGATGTTGAGCACTTAAGTCTTATCCTTGCTTAACCGATAATAATATATTATAATTTTTTTGTTATTAATCTGAATCTACAAAGAAACTAGAACCTTAACGTAAAATCCGTGGAGGAAAATGGAAATGCATTTCTTATGTATAATTTTTGGGGTAAAGGTAAAAAAGTCCCATTTATAACAGCTAAATGTGACATTAGTAAAATTCATATTTCCGGAAAAGTGTGTTTTTTTCCTGCTCATCACACGATGAGTTGGTGACAACTTACTTCAACTGTCAAATAGTGTGCAGAGTTGTTTTTTTGGCCCATGACTCACCTCTCATCTCCACTTTGTCCCTCTTTGCTTACTTACCTCACGAATTACTGTAAATGCCGAGACATAAAGATTTAGGATAAACGCGCAGCTCCCTGAACGCCACAAGGGACGGTGCCGTGGAGACGGCCAGAGGGAGGAAGTGAGGCGGTGACATTTTTTGCCGACGGCAGATCATTTCTGCACATCCCTCAGGCATATAAACATGCACACACACACACACACACACACACACACACTTTACTAAAAGAAAGTCCGAGCTCGGCATCAACTTCTCCGTCTCTGTGGAGCAGCGTGTGCCGTTTTGCTCAACGGTCGCTTTTGGCCAAAATGACACGTTGGACGGTCGCTGCAAATAAATTGACCCAAAAAAAAAACCAGACAGAACCGAAGCTAGGGGAAAAGAAAAGAGACAAATCTGGTATAAATACAAAGAGAGAGGGACGATAGCAGCGTCTCTTCTCGTTCTGATGAACTCAGTGGAGCCAAGCGGCCTCCGCAGACTTGCCAGCCTCTGAAAATAGCCGTCTATTTCCGTCCGTTTGCTCCGTGGGCATATTCACAGAAAGTAATTAAGATAACAAGCCTCTCCGCTCTGTCGCTGCAGCGGCTCACGGATGATGCAGGAAAGTGAAAACTAAAACAGTTGCAACACTAGAACAATGAAGGAAGCTCGTGCCCTGTTTTTTTTTCAGTCGACAAATTATTCAGCAAAAAACAAAAAAAACAATGATTAAACATTTTTATGGACGAAAAAGCGGCACATGCATTTGTTCCAGTGACGCCGGAGCTGAAGTGAAAACTGAAAAGTCTGAGTTTTTGTAAATGGTTCACTCTGCACAAATGACTTCTCCGTACTATGACATTCTCTGAATATATTCCAAAAGGTTAAAAGGGTTTTTGTTTTCAGCTGTGCATTCCAAGATTGAAAAAAATTTCAATAGATATGAGAAAATTGGGATTATGAGTTGTAACTGTACAACACTTCATCTCTGTTTGACACAAATCCCTTCATGTTACATGTTCTGCGGCACATTACTGGTAACTGATTGCACATACATGCACTGTTTTCATTCTTAATAGTAATATTCCTTATTCTTTCATAGTTTTGTGGTCCTTGTGTTTGTATTTCATATATTTTGTATGGTGAGTTGTGTGACTGATAACTGCTGCTGTAACGGCGGAATTTCCCAGTTTGGGATCAATAAAGTACATCTACCTACCTACCTACCTACCTGCCTACATACTTACCTGCCTACCGGCCTAACTAGCTGCCTACCTTCCTTCCTTCCTACCTACCTACCTACCTACAGACCTGCCTACATACTTACCTGCCTACCGGCCTAACTAGCTGCCTGCCTACATACTTACCTGCCTACATACCAACCTACCTACATACTTACCTGCCTACCTACCTGCCTACATACCTACCTCCCTGCCTACATACCTACCTACATAGTTACCTGCCTACATACCTACCTACATACCTACCTCCCTGCCTACATACCTACCTACCTACATAGTTACCTGCCTACATACCTACCTACCTACATACCTACCTGCCTACATACCTACATACATACCTACCTACCTGCCTACATACCTGCCTGCCTACCTACCTACCTACATACCTACATACCTACCTACCTGCCTACCTACCTGCCTGCCTACCTACCTACCTACATACCTGCCTACATACCTGCCTACATACCTACCTACCTACCTGCCTGCCTACCTACCTGCCTGCCTACCTACCTACCTACCTACAGACCTGTGTTTTTCTGAGCGTATGTTTTTATCTTTTGTGTTTATGGCCTGTAGGTGGCAGAGCAGCTGTATGTGAAAGGAGGTCACATAAAAGATGCTATAGACATGTACACCACGGCAGGACGCTGGGAGGAGGCTCATAAGGTCAGTAAGTCTGGACACAAACACAATCTTGTTTCATCTAGCACCAGGCTGATGGAATAATAATAATAACGCTGGAAGTGGACATGTTATTCAGAGTCTGATGGTCAGAGGAGTGAATGTCCGATGTGTTTGGTCTCCAGCTGGCTGTGGAGTGTATGACGGAGGAGGAAGTCATGGCTCTGTACATCAGCAGAGCTCAGGAGCTGGAGGGAGACGGGAAGTTCAAAGAGGCCGAGAGGTAAGAGGCAGTGCGCTATGTTTATATTTACAGTCATCTGCTTCGTCAGTGGCTCCTAGAGGCAAAGTGACTGGACTGTGTCTGAAGTCATCTCTGACCTCAGTTACAGCAAGAGGAACGATAAAAGAAAACAGCGTCGGACTGTTGGCGGGTCGCCTGTCTATCCGTAGACTGACTCACTAATGTCTTACTTATTGTCTGTGTGCCACACGCAGGCTGTTTGCCACGGTGAAGCAGCCCGACCTCGCCATCACCATGTACAAGAAGAACCGCATGTTCGACGACGTCATCCGCATGGTGGCCAAACACCACCCCGACCTGCTGAGCGAGACCCACCTCCACCTGGCCAAGGTACGGCGCGGCGTGCTGCGGGCGACAGGAAGTGGTTCAACCATAGACTGTGTGTAAGAATGGACGTAGTCACCGGGTCCGAGAAATGAAGTAGAAATGACTAGTCCTTAATCAGAATACAGGGAATTACAATAATCTAACAGTGAGGTAATACAAGCATGAATAACTATCTTGGAAGTCTTTGGAAGAGGGATGGGGGAATGTATATCTTCCTTGTTATTTAAATTGTTGAGCGGCCGACCGGCCAGAGAAGTGAGCAGGGATTTACAACTCTTAAGAATCAAAAGAAAAAAACTCAAAATGCATTATAGCACGTATATTATTACATGTTTTTTTCTTTTCTCTCTGCTTCATTTGTCCGTTTTAATTACTTGTTGGTGAAATAAAATGAAAAAGATCTCAACATCTTCGTCTGAGCTCAGTTTGCAGGAGGCGACGCTTGTTGTCAAGGCTCTGCATCTTCTATTTCATCGGGGAGCGAAAAAGGATGTGAAAAGCTCCGATAAGGCTTCAGTCAGCTTCAGTTCTGCCACTCTCGCAGCTTCGTCAGGATTTTCGTTCCCCTCCGTTTCTTATATAACAAATTATGTTCAAAGTTTTGCGGTTTTTCGTTTCCAATTATCTCCAGAGAATCCGTGGCGCTGTAAACTGACAATAATGAGAAATGTGTCCTTCCTTTACATGTTGCATAAGAATCCTGTTATTTTTTTTTTAAACCAACGTGATGAAAGACATTTCAACATAATTAGACCACACACACACACACACACACACACACACACACACACACACACAGACACGCGCTTTGTCTCATTTTTACAACCTCGTAGTCGTGGTCACATCTCAGACGTCGAGTCTCGGAGCAGCAGCGACGACTCATAATTAATCGAATAGAGGTTTCGTCATTAAGTGCTTTCTCTCTCGCAGTAATGTACGTTATTAATATCACTATGATGTGTAAATACAGTGTAAATGCATTTCCCCGCAGGAGCTGGAAGCCGAGTCCAGGTTCTCGGAGGCCGAGTACCACTTCATGGAGGCCGAGGACCTGAAAGCTGCCGTCAACATGTACAGAGTCAATAATATGTGGGAGGACGCGTACAGGGTCCGTTATTATAATACTTATAATTATCTACATTAACAAACTGTTCTCATATCTTCTTACTATCCTTATGGATATGTTGTGATCGTTGTGACAGGTTGCAAAGAGCCACGGAAGCACTGGCGTCCAGAAGCAGGTGGCCTACCTGTGGGCCCGGAGTCTGGGCGGCGAGGCGGCCGTCAAGCTGCTCAACAAGTTCGGCTTCCTGGAGAACGCCATTGAGTCCGCTCTGAACAACTTGTGAGTCCACGACACATCCGTCTAAAGGCATATAAATAACACGGTGAGTTATTGTAATGTAACATTCTTCCTCTTGTCTCCAGTTCGTTTGACTTTGCCTTCGATTTGGCCCGTCTGTCGTGTAAGGAGAAGATTCCCGAGATCCACCTCAAACACGCCATGTACCTGGAAGACGAGGTAAATCCGTCACGCCGTCGCCGAATCGGCTGCTCGGACCACAGCGGGTTGTTTAACCTCACTCACCCGCTACAAACCACGTCTGTGTTCATTTAACGACAATCTCCGTTTATATATATGAACCCGTTTTTGTGATCTACAACATGTATATGAATATATTGTCCTTAACTATGTGTTCATATAATCGCAATGTTTTTTCGTCAACTCTGAATGAGTTAAATATAGTAACATGAGGTGGACCCGACCTCCGTGTGAGTCTCCATGTTTCTACGTCGTGTTGAATATGGTTGTTGAACTAAACGGCTCCAGAACACGTCGCATTCGCATTGAATTTTCAGACGCTGCCGGTAAAACAGGAAATGGAATCGGTGGTGCGCCGCCATAAAGTGTCCCCTGTCGGGCGCTCAGTTGGTTACGGTTTGCAACTTTACCACCAGATGCCGCCAGACAAATTACACACTGGGGCTTTAAGTTGACAAAGAGTCTAATGGGAGGAAGTCCGCTTCTATCACCGTGTATCTTCACACAGTTTTCCAACAGATTTCTCTTGTCATCATTTTTTAAATTCCATCGTTCACTAATCGTGTTCAATCGTAATAAATATTCTCGTCCGACCGTACATCCTACAGTAAATTTGCGCTAATCCCGAATTCCGTCACGTTTTTTTTCGTCTTCCAGGGAAAGTTCCCTGAGGCCGAGGTTGAGTTCATCAAAGCAGGAAAACCCAAGGAAGCTGTGTTCATGTGAGTACCAAGATTATTTATTGCTCAGCTTGTTCAATGTTTTTATCTGCTCATCAGATCACTTTGCTGGGTTTTACTTTTCGGGGCTTGTGTGTGGGTGTGTGTGTGTGTGTGCGTGTGTGTGCACGCGCGTGTGTGTGTGTGCGTGTGTGCGTGTGTGTGTGTGTGTGTGCGTGTGTGTGCACGCGTGTGTGTGTGTGTGTGTGTGTGCGTGTGTGCGTGCGTGTGTGCATGCGTGTGTGTGTTTTGCGTGTGTTCCAGGTACGTCCACAACAAGGACTGGGCCAGTGCGCAGCGGGTGGCCGAGGGCTACGATCCAGACAGCGTGTCCGAGGTTCTGGTCGGCCAGGCCAAGTTCTGCTTTGAGCAGAAGGATTTCCAGAAGGCTGAAGCCTTCCTGCTCCGAGCCCAGAGACCCGAGCTGGCTGTCAAATACTACAAGGTGAGGGCGAGAGCCAAACTGGCTTCAGGAAGCAACGAGGAAAAAAATTCAAAGTTCAAACTTTACTTCAGTGACTGAAAATTTGGTGACGTTCCGTTTTTTTTTTTTCATGACTAAGACTTCCACGATCTGCCTGATTGTCGGCTTTCTGTTTTTCTCCCGTACACGTGTTTGTTAGGATGCGGACATGTGGAGCGACGCCATGCGGATCTGTAAGGAGTATCTCCCCAACAAGCTCTCCATGCTGCAGGAGGAGTACGAGAAGGAGACGTCCAAAAAGGGAATCCGGTGAGACTGTAACGGCTGCAGCAGACGCCAACATAAAAAAAACCTTATTTTAAAGCGTTCGTGAGGAAAAAAAGCCACGAAACCCTCTCTCCACTCAGCCACCGGTCTGATCGCCGCATGGAGAATCGGTTTGATGCTTTATTAAACTCGGCTCGTCTGCTTTTCCTTGCCCCAAAAAAAGTGAAAGTCCCAGTAAAAGGACTAAAGCTCGTTAGGCAGAGAACCAGCAGCAGCATCTCTGCTCTCATCCTCCTCCTCCTCCCGTCCATGCTCCCTCTCTAATGACCCGTGGGAAGAAAACATCAGAAGTCACCGACGGAAACGAGCATTGATGAAGAAGAAGAGGAGGAAGAGGACGAAAGTTATTCCTGCAGAGTTTACGAAGGGCTTCCGGTTTCTCGTAGGCGTCCGCGCGCCACGGTCGGATTTATTGTTTCGCTAATAGATGAGACTCAAAGACGCACGTGACTTTAACCTCACCGGGGGGAAAAAACAGAAATAAAGAACAAGAAAGAGATAAACAGACTGTGCGTATGATTCCTGTGAGTTATGTCCATGGAATTTGGACATTCCGAGGTGTAACCGAGACAAAAGAAAACGGTGTATTGAAAAAAAATCTAATCTTTATGACGCCGTTGCTCTGTCTCTGTATGTTTACAGCATAAACAACAGTGTGCATTAAAGTTATTAAAGCCTCTACAAAGAAATTTGATAATATCGGCCTATACGAGGCCTTCACAGACATATCGGTATAGTTATTTATCATAAAGTTTATGGTTAATCTAAAATATCAAGCTTTGATTACATTTCATTGTCATAACGGTTTGATAATGACATTTTGGGAATCCTGGACATATGTATATATATATATATATTTATATGTATATATTGGTATCAGAAAACTTGTACTCCCTAATATTGGTACCCAAAAGTCCATATCGGCCAGGCTCTAATTAGAACTCTTATGAATCACAATTTCCTTGGTTTGTTTGACCGATTCGTTTGCACACAAGTACAGTATGAATTGGGGTGAATTGAATGATTCTCACTCATATTTTCATGGATTTTAGATCAAAGTGAGGAAACCATTTTGTTGCTAATGGGCGGAGGTAGCGAGAGTCAATGGTTGCTGTCGTGAAAATAACCCTGTGATGTATCTCGCGTGAAATTCAATTTGCGTACGTCTGTTAATTTGTGTGTGTGTGTGTGTGTGTGTGTGTGTGTGTGTGTGTGTGTGTGTGTGTGTGTGTGTGTGTGTGTGTGTGTGTGTGTGTGTGTGTGTGTGTGTGTGTGTGTGTGTGTGTGTGTGTGTGTGTGTGTGTGTGTGTGTGTGTGTGTGTGTGTCCGTCCGTGTGTCCACCCCAGGGGCGTGGAGGGTCTGCTGGAACAGGCCAGAGAGTGGGAGCAGTCGGGCGAGTACTCCCGGGCCGTGGAGTGGTACCTGAAGGTGAAGGACGACTCCAACGTGGTCCTGATGGAGAAGTGCTGGATGAAGGTAACACCAAAGTTGTCGCCACAACTAGAACCCACGCAGCAAAAAGATTAGTTGAAAACACGTCTTTTTCCCACGTCTGGATTCGGTTGAAAAAGGAAAGTTCATTTCAGCCCCCAAAAACAGCGACGTCCTAACGACGTGTGGTGTTTGTTGGGAACCGTCCTCCAACAGGAAACACGAGAAACGTTACTAACGAGCTTCTCCTCATATTCAGCCTTGTCACGGGCGGATGAATAGAAAGAAAAGAGAGTAGCCAAGATATTTCCCCTGACGCCCGGAGGAAGGAGGAAGGAGGAAGGTCACCGGCTCACCGGGTCACTGGGTCACTGTGTCACTGTGTCACCACCATCAATAGATTTACTTCAGCAGATATTCTGTGTTATTGACCCAAAGCGCAATGGAGATCAGGTCACCTGGAATCTGATTGGTTGCTGAAGGAAAGGTCAAAGAGGTCGCAGAGATCAATAGGGTTAAGGGTTTTTTTTTCTCCCCACTGGGAATTTTGTCTCCTGGTGGTGATTTCGAGGGAAAAGTCACAGGGTCAAAATAAATCAATATTTCTCTTCCTGTAGAGATTCTGAATATGCACCATCGATATTATTACAATTTCCTTTCCTTTTCTTTTTTTAAGAAACAGGTCCATGTTGATGGACGGAGGGAATCACTAAAACATCTGGTAGCAGATGTGCAGTCGTCACACGTTCATTCTCCAAATCATCTAATTATATTTTTTGACCCATAAATGATGGTGTTGATTTTAATTTTGATTAAAATGGATGATAACGAGAGCCGATGATCAGATAATCAACATAGAACAAATAATCTGCGACTTTTTTGGGGGGGTGATAATCTCCTAATCGTTTCTGTTTTCTAATCAACCTACGGTGGCCCTGAAGTGCGAATCACAACGACAAAAAGGAAAGCACTGATTTGTCGTCGTGATTTGCACTTCAGGGCCATGGTACGAACGAACACTGCCAAACGTTTTTCTGTGCCGAGCTTCTCACGTGTTCCCTTTTCCTGCATTGCATCGGTTTAGATTTGAGGTATTTCGGTTTTGAACAGCTGATCCGACGCCTTATAGACCAAACAATTATCAGATTAATCAAAACCCGTGCGTGCGTGCGTGTGTGTTTTTTTCCAGGCGGCAGAGTTGGCCATCAAGTTCCTGAGCGGAGACCGTGCAGTGGAGGTGACTCAGGTGGTCGGACCACGACTCACACACCTGGGGAAGTACAACGCTGTAGGTGGAGACACACACACACACACACAAACACGCACCCACACACACGCAATGGTCTGGATCTCACAAAGAAAGAACTGAACGTATCACCACTCTACAGATTTTTGTTTTTTTTACAGATATCATGATATAAGTTTTTAATTCTCCTGTGGACTTGGTGTTCCAGGCCGCGGAGCTCTACCTGACCATGGACCTCATCAAAGAGGCGATCGACGTCTTCATCGAGGGCGAGGAGTGGAACAAGGCCAAGAGGGTCGCCAAGGAGCTGAAGCCCAGGTGGAAGACACACACACACACACACACACACACACACGTACACACACTCTCACATACACAAGCACTCGAGTGTGTCGTAATTCCTACTGGCAAAACAGGCAAATCTGTCATTTTAAAGATTCACTTAAAATGCTTCGCTCCAAAGTGAACGTTTAGATTAAGAAAAAAAGAATCTGATTATTATTAGTGTAGTATTTAATATATTGAATTCAGTATATATTTGTCTTTCCTCTCTGATCTGGTGCAGGTACGAGGACTACGTGGACCAGAAATACAAAGAGCATCTGAAGAATCAAGGCAAAGTGGACTCTGTAAGTTTTGTCACTCACACTCTCCTGATGCAATTTTGCCATATTATTACTTTCATACTAAAAAAATCTGGTGAGTAGAATTCACGTGTTCAAGAAAAACCCCACTGTTGGTAAATATTGGCAGCAAAAGACGAGTCTCAATCCACATTTATTACGTCTTCAGAAATGAGTAAAGTTCAAATTTTTGGCAGCCAACGTACAAAAATGTAGGTTTTCATTAGCAAATGGTTAAAAAAAGAATCACTCTGAATGTTTTTATATATATATATATTCTATAAAACTGAAACACGTGCGTGTGACCAGCTGGTGGGCGTGGACGTCATGGCGGCTCTGGACATGTACGCAGAACGAGGCCAGTGGCAGAAGTGTCTGGATACGGCGTCCAAACAGGTACGAGATGCTAAATTTCTATCAGATATTATTTTGTATATATATGTATAAAGTTTAAATTAAAGACTAGGAGTTCAAACATTTCTTTTAAAGTCAGGAAAATTCATTGAATCAATGAATTTGTCCTGTGACCGAACTGTTAATCGTGTTGTGTAAATCCAAGACTTTAATCTGGGAATTTACATCAATTTGGTATATGAACATATTATATTTCTTTCACTATCAATTGTCTCCGTGTCATGTTCCGTCAGAACTTCAAGATCCTGCACAAGTACGTGGCTCTGTACGCCACACGCCTCATCAAGGAGGAGGAGGCTCTGAAGGCGCTGCAGCTCTACATCCAGCACGGAGCGCCGCCCAACATGCAGGTACCGTACTGTACTGTACTGTACTGTACTGTACTGTACGCACACGCTCAACCTCTTCACTCGCGGAGAAACTGCCTCCCTGCAAAAAAAAGTTCCAATAATATGGAAATCTTTGTAATAGTAATTGACAGGGTCGGGTCAGATTACTGTGAAATGTAGTCAGACATGTTCATATAATCCATTGGATTACATAAATAATGTTATATAATCTGAATACTTTT
Source organism: Scophthalmus maximus (assembly GCF_022379125.1). NCBI lineage: Eukaryota > Metazoa > Chordata > Actinopteri > Pleuronectiformes > Scophthalmidae > Scophthalmus > Scophthalmus maximus. The sequence goes on along the minus strand of NC_061532.1, from coordinate 18,324,715 downwards.
GGATTTATTTTGATTATTTCAAAATCAAGCTTTATACAAAAAAAAATGTAAGCAACCGCAAAATTTTGAGTTCCACAAATTCATCTTTAAAACTGTTTAAACGTAAAAAAAACATTTTCAACACAAATACAATGCATTTATCATATTCAGCATTTACAAAACCAACAAACAAAGCATTATCATTATCTATAAATCATAGAAAAATAAAATAAAACTAAAAGAGTTAACAAAACTGGCAACCTGCACACAGTAACATACTGTTTTTATACCGTATATATGAAAACAATTGTGATTTTTAAAATTGATATATTTTAAAGACATCATCAAAATGAGACCAGGACAATGTATAATGTATATACATGTATAATGTATAATCTAATCACGTTTTTTTTTTTTTCCAAATGTAATCTTGTCTGATTGTCGTGATTTATTTTTTCCTAATCTGATTCCTTGTAATGTAATGTTTGTCTAACTCCCACAGACACTTTAGTTACTTTCAGACGTCGCTGCAAAACAAAAAAACAATCATCTTAATGTATTGTCTTAATGATCTGATTGTTCTGAATTGGCAACACACAAAAAAAGTAATCTGATTTGAAATATAGGCTGAAGCATGAGATCGCATTTGTTTTCTGTCCCTTTATTTCACGATACGACCTCAAGGCGTCTCCACGACGCCTCGACTGATGAAGTTCATTTCTCTTACCCTCAGAACTTTAACATCTACAAGCGTCTGTTCCTGGACCTGATCAACGTCCCCGACACCGACGGGCCGGAGTCGTACCGCATGTGGGCCGACCTGCGCAACTTCCTGCTGCAGCTGGTAAGACCTGCGAAAACAAGACCACGGATGGGAACAGACATTTTCATTATAACTCTTTTTTACATTTACCGGTTTTCAACCATCCAGAGAATTGATCCAATTCAGACTATTTCTTGTCAGGAGAAGTAATGTTCCACAGCTAAAGAATAAATCCTGCATTTCCGCGCTGTTTTCCCGACTGCAGTGCGAGGGCGTGTCCAAGTCGGCCGAGGCCAACTCGCCGGCGCACGAGGACTTCGAGCAGATGCTGCTGGTCGCTCACTACTACGCCACGCGGTCCGCCACCAGAGGAGTCGAGCCGCTGGTAAGGAAACACTCGGAGGGGACTTCAGGAAGCATTTCACCTGAATCGTACCCGTCCAGACATTTCCACGATCGCTCACGATTATTTTCCCTCTCAAATGTTTGTTTGTTTGCAATACTGAAAAAGTTAAGGACGCATTTGCATGGGCATTTTTTATCGAAGATAGGTCTCCAGCCATGGGAGGAATCCAGATCCAGGAATGTTGTGAAAGATTCTTCACCCTTGACATTTATAGTCTTATCTTTAGGAATATACATAATATTTTAATGATCAGATGGAGATGGGGACGCGGGTGTTGGATGAAACAGCCTGTAGGTGGGCGAGTGCTCGACCTTAGCGGGAAGTCTGCGCTCTCCGAGTGCTTGTGTTTGTTTGGTTTAGTTGTTTATTTCTTGCGTTAATCTTTTCACACACACTTTAGGAAACTTTTGGAAATGTATCACATCTCACCACCAGGTTCAAATCGACCGTTACGTCTTTAAAACCTAAGCCTGACAGCGGCACATCATCAGCAAAGAAAATGAGCAAAAATGGGGAAAATGACCCGTCGTCACGGGGTTTACTGTGTTTTCTCACTCATTTCAAAGAAACAAAGTCCGTCCCTAATTTCCGCTCTTTGTGTTTCCAGGTCAGCGTCGCCGCCAAGCTGTCGGTGTCTCTGCTGCGTCACACCGAGCTCGTCCCCGCCGACAAGGCTTTCTACGAGGCCGGGCTCGCCTGCAAGGTCAAGAGGAGACTGAGTCTCGGACTTCTAGTGTCTGGAAATTTTCCACTCAACTAGTGCTTACATAATTTAGATTTAGTTTTAGTCTTAGGTACAAATTCATGACCTAAAAATGTTCTTCCATCCTGGTTCCTCAGAGGTTCTCTCCGCTGAAATAAATATGTACAGGACATGTTTTTAAATCGACTTTAATCTACAAAATAAATTTATTTTTCTGAAATACATCTTTAAATGTTCAGGGCACTCCAGGACAGCCTAACCCTATCCCGCATGTTTGGAAGTTATGTTATACACAATATTAACATCTTCAGACTCGAGTCATGAGGTTTTGCACCTGATTATTATTATATATTATTATTCTATAACGTTTCCTCATCCTGGCAGGCTGTCGGCTGGAATAACATGGCCTTCATCTTCCTCAACCACTTCCTGGATCTCTGCGATGTGAGTGTCACACAAACCGAAATGATTCGTATCTAAAGCTACAAAACTCTAGAAAACCAAATCTAAATTTTCATATAATATATGTCCCACCGTTCTGATTGGCTGATTCCCGTCTCCAGGCCGTTGACGAGGGGACGCTGGACGCCCTGGACCACACCGACTTCCTGGACACTGACATCCCCTTCGAAGTTCCGATTCCCACAAAACTCTGTGTCACCGTAAGACACACACACACACACACACACACACGCACACACACGCACACACACACACGCACACACACACACGCACACACACACACACACACACACGCGTTACAGGACGAACTGTGGATCAGCTGATCTTCAGTCACGTGACTGATTGGTCCGTTGAAGCTTCCTGCTTCCTGCTGCAGACACACCAGCCGTCAGTCTGGAATTTCCATGATAATCCTCAGGTTTTGAAAGAAATATATTATTTTTATTATTATTATTATTATTTATTCACACAATTTAAAAAATATATAGGACATGACCGAATAACAAAACATAAACTTTTTCAGGGCGATGAAGACATTTTTCTACCAAATTAATGTTAAAATTTCACAAAATTTGAAAAATCAAAATCAAAAAAAATTTAGATGCAGAAAACTATTTGACTGCCTTTATGTGACTACAAACTATTGATAACACGAAATGTATCAATGTACAATAATTCAACAAATGATAATAATATCTGGATAAAAACAAAAACAGATTTTTCCTCATTTTAAGGACAATTAAAATGAGGTGTGTGTGTGTGTGTGTGTGTGTGTGTGTGTGTGTGTGTGTGTGTGTGTGTGTGTGTGTGTGTGTGTGTGTGTCTGTTGCTACAGGATGCCCAGCGGGAGCAGATCCGTGACTGGGTGCTGATGGTGTCCATGGACCACCGGTTGGAGCAGGTTCTGCCCCAAGATGAGAGGAACTCATACGAAGCCTCGCTGGTCGCCGCCAACACCGGCCTGCGCTCGCTGCCGTGTGTCCTCACCGGTAACACACACACACACACACACACACACACACACACACACATGAACACACACACCCTTTTCTATTGCGGACCTCACTCAAGCAGGTCATTTTGTGGGGAAAAGTGGTTTGATACAGCAGGAAAACAAAATGGACGTTATGTTGACGCCTGAACGTGTCGTTCACCCTGCGGCTCTCCAGGTTACCCCGTGCTGAGGAACAAGATCGAGTTCTCCGCTGTGGGCAAAATGGCGAACGCGGAAGACTGGAACAAATTCCTCATGGCCACGAAGGTGAGGCGACGAGACAGAGAGACGGATACACACCACAAAAACCGTCACGCTGTTCATCATATCGTGTCATGGCTTCCTTCACTTTCACTTCAACCTTTTTGAGGACGTCTTTTTTTTTCTTTTTCTAATCTTCTCCTTTTTGAAATCTGCAAAAATCACTTTGCTATGGTAACGGTTATTCGGTCAGGTAACGCCTTTTCCGTTTGTGTCCGTCGTCCCCCCGCAGACCACTCACAGTCCGGAGTGTCGGGACGTCCTGGACTTCATCAGTCAGTGGTGCTGCGGCGGTCAGCCGGCGTCCGGATTCTCCTTCCACTGACTCAGACCGGTCTGGATTCTCTCTTCCACCTCTGATGCAACATCTGAAAGGTCCAGTTCTTCATCCCTCTGTTCCCCTCCTCCTCCTCCTCCTCCTCCTCCTCTTTTCTCTCGACACATTCGAGGGCTTGTCACCGACACAGACTCTTTGTGCTGAAATCTCCAGGATTTTTAGAAAAACTACAGACACACAACTTATTTATTTATTCGTTTTCATTTTTATTTTTATTTTTTTTGGTAAATTTTGTCTACCGGGACTTTAATCATTCTTTTCTTGTCACACGTTCCTCCGCCCGTCGTTCCCTCCCATCAGAAGAACTTCCTCTCTCTCAGGATGACGTCGCTGAATCAAAAAAAATAAATAAAAAAGCCAAAGGTCACTGTCAGATTTTTAACAAAAAGACTTTTTACTACTCATAAAGACTTTATTCTAATAAATCAATAAGTCTGCACTGACGGTCAGACGGACTATTTAATTGTGTACGTGTGCTTCAGATGCCGGCGTCTCCCCGGCGACGCCTTCATCGTGTGTTTGATATTGAACGAGATTTTTTGTTTGCTGAAGTTCAAATAAAAGATTGTTTTCACATTTTTTGTCCGAGCTCTTGTTTTACTTCCCTTTATCGTGTCCTCTTCGCTCAACTTGCAATTAAACTTAACGGCTTCATATCATGTTTTAAATAATGAAAACACTAAATTTATACTAAAATGCAGGAAACCCAATCAGATAATTAGCATTTTTCAGACAGTAATTTCTATTTATATCAATTTGGTCACTTTCATTGTCTTACATCATTTGTACAAATGACATAACGTTGGAAATTCAGTTCACACTTTACATATTCACACAGATTTTACATATAGATTTTTAGGTGTCTGTTTTTTTTCATTATAGATATTCAGGTATTTCTTAGTAACAGATTATTTGTTGTTTATTTGTTTCTAACATGTAGATTTACAGGTTTCTGTTTCTTTATTTTTATTTACAGGTGACATTCACAGTGAGATGTTACCGTGATGGGTCAAAGCTGTCCAAAAAGAAACTATATTTATTCGATAGATTAAAAAAATCAAAATGTACAAAAAGAAGACTGAAGGCAGGCGAGGATTTTATTGATTTGTTTATTTCATTCTTATAAGATACAGACAACGATGAAATGGTGACATGAAAAAGAAAGAAAAATCATACAGAAGTGTAAACACATGTTGATCTGATTAAAATGTGGACGTGTTTTTTAAAGCTACCTAAACAATCTGGGTGGAAACTAATAACAAATGGTAGTGACACAATAGATTTAATGAATTTTATTGTCTTTATTTTACACATGATTATTCATCATTATCATCAGTTTTATATTTTGGCTGGGTCGGACACCTTATAAGTTAAAGATGAAGTTTATTGTCACATGTACAGTTAAAGGAATGTACGACAGCAGCCTGAAGAAAAGATCTTTAAAAAAAGTGTATTTTCATTTAACATAACTCAGTTTTCTTTCATTTTTCCTTCCACCTGAGTCGCACATGGAGACACTAAAGAAAACCTTATTCAAAAAATTCATAATATAGTTTCAAAAACAACCTGATAAGACAAAATGACAAAAAATATTTGACTGCATAGTAAAACCTTGTAAAGTGACTCAGCATGACTCTACTGTAAATACCACACATACAGTACAGTACATAGTGAACGATGGTATACAGTAATATACAGTAGTCACTGCCTCCCTTTCCCAGCAGAGGGGCTTTACTGTACATCCACAATCAATATTAAAGTCTGTGTGTGTGTGTTTGGGGAAAATACATTAGTTAAGTGAAAAACTCCGTGGAATTCCTTCCTGCTCCGCTCGCGGCTCCTGAAAATGAACAAGTACTGTACTCACCCACACTCTTCACCACGGAAAAGACCGTTTGCAGATTTTAATATTCACATTTAAACATTACATATGGACGAGACGTCTGTCAAAAGAGGTTGATGGCGTCTGTTCAGTAATCCATCAATTTGACAAATAAACAGAATAAAAATTAAATAAAACGTCATCGTCCGAACCTTTTTCCAACGTCTGACTCCAAATAGGCGGAGCCACCTGTCAATCAAGTGAAAAACATCACTTGTTGATGTTTCGGCTGCACTGGTCGGATATCGAACCCGCAGCCTCGCGGTACGGGAGACCGCGGCGCTGACCACTAGGCCCAAACCCCCGAGTCGTTAGCATCTGTTGCTAGCACGTCACTGCGCACACAGTGTTGTGTGGTTCGCTCCGCGCCTTTTATTTTTTTGTTATTTGGGATTTACAGATCAGATTTCTTTTTTTTTTCAGCTAGCGGATCGTGAGGAAAATTCACAGAATTTTTCAATAAAGTGTATTGGATTAAATCCGCTCGCTGCTCCTTTAATATCGTTGGTATTGTTATCTGGATACACATTGGGGGGAAAAAGAAGGTTAAAAGGTTTTTAGTTTTTCTTAGAAAATAGTTTCTGATGACTCCTAGTGGCCACTAGTGGAACTGCAGCTACGTTCTTTCCACAGATACCAATGTGCTCAGAAAAATCTGCCATGTTGATGAATTAGCAACGCTCTCATGTTCTCTGCAGCGTTCCGCTGACATGTCAACTCTCTCTCTCTGCCTCTCTGTCCGAGCTCGGCGTCGACACTCGGGTCGCTCTCTTGGCATTCACCGCGTGCCTTAATTGTCTGGACATTTAAATCAAGGTCCGCCGTGAACACGAGGAGAGACGACCCACGTTTTCCACCTCCTTTTGTCCATTTTACCTCAGCTCTGCCTCAGTTTTGTCCCATTCCCATATTCCCCAAATCCCCCCCCCCCCCCCCCCCAATTCTTTTTCACTTCATCCCGTTAGAGAACACGACCCCTCACGTCCTGCTCCACTGGGGCTTCATCACTTCCGTCCCAATAGGTTCCCTCGACCTTCACGTGACTCCGGGACGTCAAGTGGCATGTCACGAGATTGTCTGTTTCGTCAAATCCTTTTGTTGTGTGTGTGTGTGTGTGTGTGTGTGTGTGTGTGTGTGTGTGTGTGTGTGTGTGTCTGTGTGTCTGTGTGTGTGTGTGTGTGTGTGTCTGTGTGTGTGTGTGTGTGTGTGCGTGTGTGTGTGCGTGTGTGCGTGTGTGTTTGTGTGTGTGTGTGTGTGTGTGTGTGTATTAAACCTATTTCAAACATCTATTTCATACAAGGACACATTTCACTATTGCTGCCGACCTTAGAAATCTCTCATCCCCCACTCGGAGTCAGAAACTTCACGCCGTCGTCGTGCTGATTATTCAACAAACTACAAACGATATCATATTTTTGCTGCTTATTCCAAATAACTGACGGCTGGTTGGACTGATGCATGAACACTAGACTCTACTGACCACAGGCCACACAGACTAGAGCAGATTAAAACAGCTGATCGATTAGTAACTCACCACTTAATTAATCTCCAATTATTTTGATAATCGATTTATCGGTTCAAGTAGTTTTTATGAAGAAGAAAAACGTCAAAATTGTCTGATTTCAGCTTCTTAAATGTGAATATGTTCTGGTTACCTTGCTCCTCTGTGACAGTAAATCAAATATCTTTGGTGTGTCCACGAAACACGGTCGACACTTTTCACCATTTTATGGACCAAACGAACTTAATCGATGAACTAACTAATAATCTTTAGTTGCAGATCAAACCAAATGTTCAGATTACAGATGGCAACGGTGCTGATTAGTGCGCGTGTGTGTGTGTGTGTGTGTGTGTCAAGGATATCCTGCTGACCTCTGCGTAATAGGCCACACGCTGGGACGACTTCAGGCAAATGACAAAAAATGAAAAATGCACGACACACGCAACTCGACAGGGAAACTGACTCAACGTTCCACTGTGACAGAGACATGAACAATACCAGCAGCGTCGCTCGGGGAGATATCCCTCATCTCCCACAGAGGAGGCATGATGGGGTTTGGGGTTTTTTGCTCCATCACTTAGACACTTGAAGCAGCTTTTGTGTTTTTGGAGAGAAAGTAATGTCAACTGGCCATCTCATGTCACAGGTGACTTGTGAGCAGCTCAAATAAAGTGGGATTTGATTTCCTCTTCTTAAATTGGGGGGGGCGGCGTTCATATGTCGAAAAATATACGATTACCTTTGATTTTCGGACCCTCTCACTCCAGATACCGCATCCCCCCAAACCCCATTTTTAACTGCTAATCATTAAAAACAATAAATCCACTTCCACGTCAAACTCATGATGACGTGATGACCGTCTGACTGAAGCCTGGAAAATTGATTTCCATATATATATATCGATAATGGCTTCCAAGGAAGAAGAAGGGGAAACATGTATAAAGTGAAATATTGCAGCATGCACTAAGTTGATCTGATATCATATATATATTTATTTATTTTTTTGAATTATGCAAATAAATCAATAAATCGCGGTACAGGTCCTTTACCGCGATGTATTCATGCGGCGCCATTAAAGCGTCATAATGCATGTTTCATATACAACCGCTGCATTAATGAGGCTCAGCTGCAGGGGAGGAGGAAGCTGCTGATGCTCAAAAAAATATGACATGTTCGAGGCTATTTTTCACCCCTTCCTCATTTGTGCAGATGCAGCGGAGGCGCTGCTCGACGGCTCCTCGGCAGGAGGAGGAGGAGGAGGAGGAGGAGATGGAGATGATGGAGATGAAGGAGAAGATGGAGCTCTGCAGCCTCATTAACCGACGAAATGCAAATGACCCAGATAGCTCGTGTAGGCTAAACTGCGGAGGGGGGGGGCTGCCTTTGTGGGGGTCGGGCGTGTGTGTGTGTGTGTGTGTTAGACCCCTACATTAAAAAGAAAAAAAGATCATCTATAGGCCAAATAGTCGAGTCCAAACACCGACACGACTCAAATCACACCAACAGTTCTGTGGAGACACATTCTCATCCCAGGAAATAAATATAATATGATAATAAAAATGTGCAGTGTGTTTTTTTTATCATTGGAATATTAATATGATAGGTATATTTCAGATGGTATATTATTGGGATCTGGGCGTGTGTGTGTGTGTGTGTGTGTGTGTGCGTGTGCGCGCATCTCCGCAGAGCTCGACAGCACTGCGGCGTTTTTGCAGGAGCAGATTTAGCGCAGATGAAAGTGTAGAAGCAACACGCGCGCACACGCACACACGCACACGCATACGAGGCCTTTACAGCAAAAAATGGATTAAAAAATAAAACAAGATTGGACGTCGCACAGATGTGCGTAAAAACCGAACAATACCTTCCTCCAGCGGCGGAGTGCGGGGGACATGGCGCAGGTTTCTTTCTTTTCTTTCTTTCTTTTTTTTCTTTCATAAACATATCAGCAGTCATATCTAATAAAGCAACACAACCCTCCGTGCGCGTGCAGCCCGGCTCCGCGGAGCGCGCTCCTCTTCCACCTCCGGAGATCCGCGCGGGAGGATGCGGGAGGATGCTGAGGGATGCGGGAGGATGCTGCGGAGGAGGAGCGTCCTTCTCCCACTGCAGCTGAATCTGCCCAACTGCTTGTGTTCTCTCTTTCAAATCTCCCCGAGCGCAAATAGTCCAAAAGAGTCGGGAGAAGAACCAGAACCGGAGCCGGAGCCGGAGCCGGAGCCGGTGCGACGTCCCTGAAGCAGAAGATGTCAGGAGGTTTTTTCTCTTTTTTGTTTGCGCTGCTGCGCGAGGCTGCAGGAGTCAGGAGGAGGATACAGTAGCAGTGTGACAGGATGGAGGGAGAGAGAAGTTGGGCGCAGTCGGATGGAGAGAGGAGGAGGAGGAGGAGGAGGAGGAGGAAGGGGGTGGTCCTCTGAAAGAGAGATGGAGTCGGATGATAAAGCCATGGTTTTTTACACCCTGGGCTTCCAGCTCACGTCCTCTCACTCTGCTCTCCATCCTTCTGTCCTCTGAGGAGGAGGAGGAGGAGGAGGAGGAGGATGGAGGGATGAGGAGGAGAGAAGAAGCAGACTCCCTGAAGCACAGTGACATGTTTCAATCCAAGAGCCGAAGAGAAACCTCACTTCATGGCACCTGAACGCCTCGTGATCCCATCCCCCCAACACCATGATCTGCTGCTGCTACGTGACAGTGTATGAATATTGGAACAAAATGTGACCATATTTTAATTTCCCGTTGGTAAAATAAAACACACGATACCCACAATGCATTTCAGTCTTCACTGTGCTCTGTGGCGTTCAGATCTGAAGGGAGAGGGAAAGAAAAACACCGCCGGGGGGGGGGCCTTGGGTGGGGGGGGGGGGGGGGGGGGGGGGGCCTTGGGTGGGGGGCCTTGGGTGGGGGGCCAAGCACCACGCACGGTCTGAGGCTCGGAGGCCCTTTTCTTTTTTATGAGATTAGATTAGATTGTAATCCAGACCAACTAGATCCAGTTCATCAACAGTGACCTGAATTCCATAATAACCGGTTCATATCCGAGTGTGTGAATCAGGAAGGACCCGGTTGTTTGGGACACGACGGTCGGCTTCTTTCTTCTTCCCTCCGTCCGTTCACGCCACTTTTTAATTCACAGCCCGTCTGGCGTGTATGTTTTTTGCATGTTTTTTTTTTTTCATGAATCACAAATGAATCAACAGCCTTGTCTGAGAATAATAAAAATAATGACTCATTTATGTTTAAGTCACAGTAAAAATGACTGTGATTTCAGGGTCACACTGACGATTTCTTTGAGACACTGAGGGAGAAAAGGAGAAAAAAGACTTTGATTTTGATATGACTCGTACGTCAGAAACAATCTATAGACGCAAAGCAAATAATACAAAACTTTGGCAGAATGAAAAGTGGCAGAACTTCAGCAGCAATTTTACCATTTCACTTATCAGAATGAAACTCATCAAATCCATCTGCTGATTGATTTTTCTCGTATATTTTAAACAAACTAGATATGAATTTATATTTGAGTGCACAAAACGTTTGCAGCATTTCTCCCTGTAGTGTTCTGCAGCAAAACCAAACTCCATTAAAAAAAACATTTTTTTTGTGTTATTTCACCTACAGATGACAAATAAAATTTTTAAAACTTGCAAATTCACTATGGCGAGAAATAACAAGAAGTTCCGGTAAATTCGGCGAACACGAGATGTCAATCAAACAGTGGACGGACAAGTAAAATAGAATATTTTCTAGAAATAAAAAGAGTTATCATTTGTGCAGAAATTCATGTTGACGCATGCGCCATGTAATGTTTCGGGTGTATATAATATATCTATTTAGATATTTTGTCTATGCTCACGGTTGTGTAACGTGCTACAGTACAGTGTGTAATGTGTGTGTGTGTATGTGTGTGTGTGTGTAATGTGTGTATGTGTGTAATGTGTGTGTGTAATGTGTGTATGTGTGTGTAATGTGTGTATGTGTGTGTAATGTGTGTATGTGTGTGTAATGTGTGTAATGTGTATGTGTGTAATGTGTGTGTGTGTAATGTGTGTGTGTGAAATGTGTGTATGGTTTTGTAATGTGTGTGTGTGTGTGTAATGTGTGTGTTTGTGTAATGTGTGTATGGTTTGGTAATGTGTGTGTGTGTGTGTGTAATGTGTGTGTTTGTGTAATGTGTGTGTTTGTGTAATGTGTGTGTGTGTGTGTGTGTAATGTGTGTATGGTTTTGTAATGTGTGTGTGTGTGTGCGCGTGCGTGTGTGAGTGTGTAATGTGTGTGTGTGTTGCGTGTGTGTGTAATGTGTGTATGGTTTTGTAATGTGTGTGTGTGTGTGCGCGTGCGTGTTTGAGTGTGTAATGTGTGTGTGTGTGTTGTGTGTGTGTAATGTGTGTATGGTTTTGTAATGTGTGTGTGTGTGTGCGCGTGCGTGTGTGAATGTGTAATGTGTGTGTGTGTGTTGTGTGTGTGTAATGTGTGTATGGTTTTGTAATGTGTGTGTGTGTGTGCGCGTGCGTGTGTGAATGTGTAATGTGTGTGTGTGTTGCGTGTGTGTGTATGGTTTTGTAATGTGTGTGTGTGCGCGTGCGTGTTTGAGTGTGTAATGTGTGTGTGAGTGTGTGTTTGTGTAATGTGTGTATGGTTTTGTAATGTGTGTGTGTGTGTGTGTGTGTGTGTGTGTGTGAGTGACATAACCCGAGTGTGTCAGTTAGGTAACGTCGCTTGTTGTGTTGCTAAGCTAACGGAGCTAGCCGCTGTCACTGAGTTCCGCGGCGGAGGCTCCGATGGTCTCCTCCTCCTCCTCCGCCTCCAGGCTCCGTGTGCTCTGGCGTCACTTCGGCGGCAGTAGAATGGGAGAGATGGCGTCCAAGGGACAGATGCCCGCACCGGAGACGGCGCTGCCCGGGCGGACCGACCCCATCACGGTCTCCGG